>NW_024427107.1:16002856-16106791 GCF_017311325.1 Ursus maritimus
TTTTTTTTTTTTTTTTTTTTTTTTTTAGATTTTTTATTTATTTATCCGACAGAGATAGAGACAGCCAGCGAGAGAGGAAACACAAGCAGGGGGAGTGGGAGAGGAAGAAGCAGGCTCCCAGTGGAGGAGCCTGATGTGGGGCTCGATCCCACAACGCCGGGATCACGCCCTGAGCCGAAGGCAGACGCTTAACCGCTGTGCCACCCAGGCGCCCCTCTATTGACTTTTTTTAATCATATTTTTCTGAGTCTCATTTTGTAAAGTTTCTATTGCTGTGTCTTCTAAATCACTAAACATTTCTTCTGCAGTGTCTAATCTGCTTTTAATCTTAGTGAATTTTTAATTTCAATTTATTTTATTTTTCACTGTAGAAGTTTCTTTTATATACTCTGTTATTCTTCTCATGTTCATGATTTCCTGTTTTTTTTAAATATAGAGAGCATATCTGAGATAGCGGGCTTAACACTATCTGCTTGTGTTGAGTAGTGTCTGACAATGCTTTCAATCTGCTATTTCTGTGTATGTTTATATTGATTAATTTATCTCCTCCTGGTTTTGAGTTCTATTTTTCTGCTTTTTTTGCGTGAATAAAGTTTCTTTAATTAGATGTTAGTCATTGTAAATGTTATAATTTATATTTCTTTAAATATTGTTGGGCCTTATTCTGGGACATAGTTAAGTTACTTGAAATCAGTTTGTTTCTTTTAAGGTTTGTTTTTAAGCTTTTATGGGGCGTATTTACAGCCCCACTACTGAGACAATACCTTTCTAGACACTACTTGATTCTTCTTATGTTTGGAGGTCTTTTCACTCTGGCTGATTGGAACACACATTCTTCCCAACTCATATTAACTCCACATGTTGTTGCACTTATTTCCTTTTTTCTTATACTTCTTTCACCAACCTCTGGTACTATCCTTTCATGTATGTACAGAGCAGTCCTAAGTCAAACACTCAAGAGAAACCCTCTGCAGATCTTGGAAGCTTTCACAATGGAGTTCTTTCTCTGAGTTCCCCCTCCCCCAACAAATTTTAGCAATTTTGGCCTTCCTGAAATTTGTGAAATTCCACCTGTGCTTCCTTTATTCAGCCAGACCTCTGGGCTTTGACTGGGTTTCCATTTGCACTAAGGCCTGGAAAGTTAACTTGGACAATTGTAGTTCTTACCTCATTTGTTTCCTTTTCTCAGGTGTCACTCTTTTGGGCTGTTATCAGTTGTCTGAAAATTACTATTCCACGTATTCTGTCTACATTTGTAGTTGTTTAAGGTGTGAGGAAAATCCAATCCCTGTTAACACATCATGGCCGGAAGAGAAAGTCTTCCTGAGCCTGTTCCATGTTATACTGCAATTCAGAACCTTGGTTTAATCCAAACATCTGCCTTCTCTACTTCTATTTCTGAGATGCTAGGGGGCTGCTGGAGGAAATCACATAAATGTGAGCAATGATGACACTATATTTTTATGGCTCTCAATTTCAGCTGCCTTCTCAGCACCATTTCCCATTACAACTATTTCAAATGCTTGCCAAACTCTTCAAGTCCCCAACCCCAACATCTAGAGTCTTTCTCTAAGCAAATTAACTTCTTTTACATGTTACAGAGGAGATTAAGGGTATCTTAATGGAAATTCCTCAAATTTCCCATCACTATGCCTAAAAATACATCTCCTTCTACTTCTGTTTTTAATTCCAATCTTTTAGGGAGATGTATTCTTTTCTTGTATAGACCAAGTCCTTCCTCAGTACTCATTATATGGTTTTTTAAAAATTCTTTTCTATAACCTTGATCATTGCTTCTTTATTATGTTGCATTTTTCTTTTACTGTATTTTTCTTGTTGTTGTACCTTTATTATTTTGTCTGATAACATGATTATTGAAAAAGATTAAGAGAGTTAAAGTCATTCTCCACACATATAAAAAATTAATCATTTATCTTAAAAGTTAGCTATTGCTATGGTTTTCTGCCTCTGTGTAGTGGTCTCTTGAAGGACATACTCCATAACCTTGTGAATGTGGCTGACAGAGGCCACTATGCAGACAAATGTTGTCCTTTGAATAACCCTCCCAGTGCAGACCTCAACCAAATCTTCTCCTATATTCAGAATCCTCCAATGACTTCCTCTCCTTTGCAGAATAAAAGCCAAAATTCTAGAAATGGCCTAGGAGACCCTGCATGGACTGGCCTTTCCTATTTCTCATCCCCTATTACCCACCTCTCTTCATTTCATCCTAGCCTCACTGGCTTGTTTATGTCCCTTATTTAAGAAACAAATCCAGGGTATTTGGCTCTGCTGTTCTCTCAGTCTGGAATCCTCTTTCCCATATATCCATGTGGCTTATTTTCTTGCTTGTTTCAGGTGCCTCCTCAAAATTCATCTTACCAGCCCTTCAATAACTACTTTACATAAAATAGCAATACTCCTATTTTACCTTGCACTCCAGGCAGTATTTCACTATGTAAGCCCTTAGTGTCACCAATATAGTAAGTTTATTTGTTTACTGATTATTTTACTCTTCTAAACTGCAAGCTCCATAAAGGCAAGGATGCGTGTATTTTTGGTTCACTGTTGTATCAAAGGTACCTTGAATAGTAGCTGCCATAGAGGAAGCACTCAAAAAATATTTGTTGAATAAATTCTTTGTACCTCTCTTCCATGTATATTCCATGGTTTCCTGAAACACAAACACTTATATGGTAAGGTCTTAATTTGTTTCCATGGTCAGCTAAAAGCTCTGCTAGGACAATCCTCCACAAATCCTGGGATTCTTGTTTTCAGCCCTGCTCATGGGCCCATATTCACTATTTTCTTGAGGTAATTTTATTTCAGAAGCTTTCCCTGACATAGGCCTTGATGAAGCAACTCTGGTCCATCTCATTAAGTCTATATACCTTCCAATCTCAGGGAGCAGATCTAAATCTTGTGCAACTGTTGACCTAAGATACAACTAACTGTGTTTGTCTACCAGGAAATGATAACCTTAACTGAATTAAAGAAGGCTCCATATTTGCCTAAGAGAAACTTAAACAACTCCCCAAATAAAAGTAGATTATTTCAATTTAGAAAAAACTATTATCTGCTATTACATATGCATATATAAATTTTTAATTGATGTAATTTATAATTTATTTACTATTCTTCACTCAACCTGTTTTCCTTAGTAATCTATCATCATTTTCCCATGTCAATACATAAATAGTTGATATACTCTTTCATGTTTGCAAAGCTGTCATTTTTAAACCCATTGATTTCAATTTATGACTCTTTTAACATCACTGAAGGAAATATCCTTGTAGGTTCATCTATAAACTGTTATTTCCTGAAGGAATTAGGAGCAGTGGAATCTCTTGACCAAAATGTGTGAACATTTAAAGTTTAGTTTTATTGCCAGATTTTCTCCAGAAAACTATACCAATTTATACTCACACTAATAATGTAAATTACTTCATAGTTTCCAATATTCTTATCATCACTGGGCATTATTGTTTTTCAATCTTTGTAGATCTAATAGGGGAGATACAGTATCTCATTTTTATTTTGCGTATCTTTGATTAATAGTTAAGGTTAGATATGTTTCTTATTTATATTATCCATTTATATTTCTTCTATAATTTCATCTTCATGATTCTTATTTTTCTAATAAGATGATTCACTTTTTAGTACACGATTAAATTTTGTAATATTTCATGTATATAAAATCAAGCCTATTATTCAAATCATTTGTAAGTTTATTGATTTTTGACCTACCTACCAAATTCTAGAAGAATTTTTTAAAGTCTTCTACTACCACCATAGTTTTGTATAATTCTCCTTATATTTTTAACACCTTTTGCTTTAGTATTAAAATGCAATGTTGTTGGATAAACAAAGGTTAATGACTTTTATATGTTTTTGATGGGTTTTAATTCCTTCACTGAATAATTTCTTTTAGTTGTTAAACATTTTTGTGCCTAAATGTGATATATCTTTCAATTTGTCTCCAGAAGTTAGGGCTTTGCTAAGGTGTTAGCTTAAATATGTCTTTTTTTTTTCTTCTTAATTTGCCTCTTTCCTTGTTATCTTGGAGGGGAGTTCTGTAATGTGTGTTTTCTTCTTTCTTGGATTTTTCTGTCTTCCATTTTAACTAGTTCTTTCTAATAATCTTGCTAAAGTTAATTTTAATTAAATAAAAATAGCAAGCAAACCAACAAATAATTCTCCTCCCCCAATTTTTTGCTTAAACACTCTTCTAGTCCTACTTTTGAATTTTCATAGTTAAGGTACACAAAATAAAGTTTTTAAATTCACCAGTCCCTCACACTCACCTTTTTTCTACATTTCTCTCTAAAATCCTGGCTCCTTCCTCGCCTCACTATGGAATCTGCTCAGGCAAATTTACCAGTGGTACCTAAATTGCTACACCCCATCCATTCTTTGTCAAGTTTTATATTCTTTGATCTCTTCTGCATTTAAAATTATTTAACTCTGTTATAGAAATACTTTTATCCTTTGACTTTTATGACACACTCATTTCTTGGACTCCTTTGCCATCTTTTTTTTTTCTCTGTATGTTTTTTACACACACAAGTTTATCTGCATTCATAGCTCCAACATCTGCCTATACGTGGGTGATCCTGCAATCTGTATGTCTAGTTTAAATTTGTCTCCTAAATTCAATATACATAGAATGCTGGATAGTCTCTGTGGATATCCCAAAAGAGTCTTATAGAATACATGCAAAACTGAATTCATTGCCTTCCTTCAATTATATTTGATTCAGATTTCTAAGTAGCACCTGAAAGCCTTTATTATATCTATTAGATTCTAGGTTGGTTTCCTTCCACTAGATCGATGATATTCAAATGAGAATCTAGATGATATGAGGATCCATAGTGTGTCAGACTCATTTATTTATTTATTTATTTATTTATTTATTTATTTATTTATTTTTGAGAGAGGGAGAGAGAGAGAGAGCATCTGAGTGAACAGCAGGAGGCAAGGCAGAGGAGAGACAGAGAGGATCCCAAGCAGGCTCCACGCCCAGCATGAAGCCCCAGGCAGGGCTTGATCTCACAACTGTGAGATAATGACCTGAGCCAAAATCGAGAGTCAGTTGCTTAACCGACTGAGCCACCCAGGCATCCCCATAGTGTGTCAGACTCTTAAGGTTATACCTCTAAGATAGAATTCACTTCTGAAATGTCTTGCCCATGTGATAAATGTGGAAACAGGAAAAAAAAATGTGGAGAGCTGATGTCTTGGATTATAAATCCTTAAAGGTAGGAACTGAGTGTTATTAACCTTTTGAAATCAGAATAGTACCTGGAGCATATTAAGTAGCCAATATATGATTAAATGCATTTGAACTGACTCTTTGTTGAGACTTACTTAAAGCTGGAGACTTGGTTGAGTAGTTGAAGAAAGAGACCAACATTTGTCATGGATAATACTAACTCTACACCTTAGTAAACTGGAAGTTTTCTATAAAATTGAAATTTTTATGCTAACTTGGTGACTGCAGGACAAAAATATTGAAATCCAAGAAAAAGTTATAATTTCCATTAATTTATATAATTTTGCTTTGGCAATGAATCAAATTTATTGGCACATTTAACTTGTAGATATGTTAACTTTATTATTTGGCATGCAAAAATATGTCATGTTTTTGACCCTAGTGTTTCTGCTTCCTCTTTAAACATTGTTGATTCTTTTATTGAATGCCCTAAAAGGTTCTGCCAGTTTTAAACCCAGGAGGCTGGTACCCCATCTGTTTAACTGGAAACCATCTAATCCAAACAGACACTTCTCTTCTTAGGAGGTATTTCCAATGCTCTATGAAACCAAAACTTTCCATTCTGTGATGCATATATATCTCTCGATCTGACAATGTGTTGAACACATTGAGGTAAATGCCCAGATGTCCTTGCCACCCTGGAGTTTGGCTAAATTCCGACCAAGCCCCAACAATAGAATTCTAGAAAAGAGCAAGTCACCCACAAAGAAAGAGGTTATCTGGAATCTAATTTGGTCCAAATCCACAACATCACTCACATCTTACTGTGAGCTAAAGGGAATCTTATAGGTTTAGATCACATACAACCCAGCCTATAACATGGGACTAGATTGACTTGTTTCAGAGCCCTAGGTTCTTAAATGTAGTATTCACAATAAAAAAATGAATCTACGGAATAATACCGAACTGGATTGATTTTTCAGAATTACAGTATATTGGATACTCTCCTTGCCATGTGAAACTTCCTGGAAAACTTCTACTTTAAGATTAAGGGTATTTAGTTTAATCCACTAATATACACAGAATACCAAAAATTATCTGTTTTTCATAGAGACTATGATTATTGCATATAATATTTACTTTTCTTCTTTTAATAGATTATCTCTGGTGTCTGACATTGCTTCATTATTTTTGGACTGATTATTATGTGCCAAGATATACTATGGCTGAATGTTCTAGTTCCTCTGAAAGTCTGCTACTACTTAATTCAGTTTCTTTATTTGTGATTCGTTACTGGAGAAGAGAACAATGTTTAGTCATTACTAGTTTCATAGAAATATGACTTTTTATTGTCAAAGCATACTTGCTTCCTGTCCATTTTTATTGCTTATTGCCATTACATTAATCTTCCCCTTCACCATAGAATCACTGGTTTTTATAAATGGAAAGGAAGAGTCCAAAAATAATCTCCTAATCTTTTCCTCCTCCATTTTTCTTTTTTTTGGAAGAGGTCACTTAATTGTTTTATTTTTTTTTAATTTTTTATTTTAATTTTTTTATATAAAGTTCGATGATTCATTAGTTGTGTATAACACCCAGTGCACCATGCAATACGTGCCCTCCTTACTACCCATCACCAGCCGATCCCAATCCCCCACCCCCTCCCCTCTGAAGCCCTCAGTTTGTTTCTCAGAGTCCATAGTCTCCCATGCTTCATTCCCCCTTCTGATTACCCCCCTTCTTTATCCCTTTTTTCTCCTACCGATCTTCCTAGTTCTTATGTTCCATAGATGAGAGAAACCATATGATAATTGTCTTTCTCTGCTTGACTTATTTCACTTAGCATTGTCTCCTCCAATGCTGCCCATGTTGCAGCAAATGTTGAGAAATCGTTCTTTCTGATAGCTGAGTAATAGTCCATTGTATATATGGACCACATCTTCTTAATCCAGTCATCTGTTGAAGGGCATCTCGGCTCCTTCCACGATATAGCTATTGTGGACAATGCTGCTATGAACATTGGGGTGCATATGGCCCTTCTCTTCACTACGTCTGTATCTTTGGGGTAAATACCCAGTAGTGCAGTGGCTGGGTCATAGGGTAGCTCAATTTTTAACTTTTTAAGGGACCTCCACACTGTTTTCCAGAGTGGCTGTACCAACTTGCATTACCACCAACAATGTAGGAGGGATCCCCTTTCTCCACATCCTCTCCAACATTTGTTGTTTCCTGCCTTGTCAATTTTTGCCATTCTAACTGGCGTAAGGTGGTATCTCAGTGTGGTTTTGATTTGAATTTCCCTGATGACTAATGATTTTGAACATTTTTTCATGTGTCTGTTAGCCATTTGTATGTCTTCTTTGGAAAAGTGTCTGTTCATATCTTCTGCCCATTTTTTAAATTTGATTATTTGATTCCCGTGTATTGAGTTTGAGAAGTTCTTTGTAGATCTTGGATACGAGTCTTTTATCTGTAGTGTCATTTGCAAATATATTCTCCTATTCCATGGGCTGCCTCTTAGTTTTTTTGACTGTTTCCTTGGCTGTGCAGAAGCTTTTAATCTTGATGAAGTCCCACAAGTTCATTTTATCTTTTGTTTCCCTTGCCTTTGGAGATGTGTCATAAAAAAGATCACTGTGGCAGGTGTCGTAGATGTTGCTGCCTACGTTCTCCTCTAGGATTTTGATGGATTCCTGTCTCACATTGAGGTCTTTCATCCATTTGGAGTTTATCTTTGTGTATGGCGTGAGAGAGTGGTCAAGTTTCATTCTTTTGTATGTAGCTGTCCCAATTTTCCCAGCACCATTTATTGAAGAGACTGTCTTTTTTCCACTGGATGTTTTTTCCTGCTTTATCAAAGATTAGTTGCCCAAAGAGCCGAGGGTCCATTTCTGGGTTCTCTATTCTGTTCCATTGGTCTATGTGTCTGTTTTTGTGCCAGTACCATGCTGTCTTTGTGATCACAGCTTTGTAGTACAGCTCGAAATCCGGCATTGTGATGCCCCCAGCTTTGTTTTTCCTTTTCAACAATTCCTTGGCGATTCGGGGCCTTTTCTGGTTCCACTAGAAGTCCTTGCAACAGCAATCAGACAACAAAAAGGGATAAAAGGTATCCAAATTGGCAAAGAAGAAGTCAAACTGTCTCTCTTCTCAGATGACATGATACTTTATATGGAAAACCCAAAAGAATCCACTCCCAAACTACTAGAAGTTATAGAGCAATTCAGTAATGTGGCGGGATACAAAATCAATGCTCAGAAATCAGTTGCATTTCTATACACGAACAATGAGACTGAAGAAAGAGAAATTAGGGAACCATCTCATTTACAATAGCTCCTCCTTCATTTTTCTTTATACATTCTATATCCTTTGTATTTTTCTATAGTCTTCATTTTATGCGATTCTAACATTTTGTTCTCTTAATGTTTATTTCAGCCAATACTTTAGCATGTTTCCTAAATATTGTCACCTTAAAAATGATTTTTCTAACATCTTAATATTGACTTTTCTTCTCCAGGTCTCTTTTTCTGTGACACCTTTATTTTTTTCTCTATGGTTTTCAGTTTTTTGTCCAGTAAATGGTATAGGT
Organism: Ursus maritimus; assembly: GCF_017311325.1. Lineage (NCBI taxonomy): Eukaryota > Metazoa > Chordata > Mammalia > Carnivora > Ursidae > Ursus > Ursus maritimus. The sequence continues at coordinate 16,011,658 of NW_024427107.1, forward strand.
TAGATTCCTTGGAGGGCAAGTAGGTAAGTTTTTATTTATTTATTTATTTTTATTTTTTTTAAAGATTTATTTATTTCTTTATTAGACAGAGATAGCCAGCGAAAGAGGGAACACAGCAGGGGGAGTGGGAGAGGAAAAAGCAGGCTCCTAGTGGAGGAGACTGATGTGGGGCTCGATCCCGGAACGCCAGGATCACGCCCTGAGCCGGAGGCAGACGCTTAAGGACTGCACCACCCGGGCGCCCTGATAAGTTTTTATTTTTAAAAACACTTATTTTAATAAGTGAGATCTGTGATTTTCCAGGTCCTGCTAGCGTTTTTTCATCTTTGATTCAAGTGTGACCTGAATGTCACAGTAGTTTAGATAATTTGCCTTACCATCTGGAATTCCCAAACTTGTAGAAGAGACCAAGAAGATGTGTGAATACCAAAGAGAAGAGCAATACTACATTCACCAAGACATAAGCAGTTGTGTATTTCTGAATAGAGGTATAACAGTTGGAGTCAAACAGCAATTTATATAGACCTGCCTCCTCCCCTCACCATGGTACTGCAAAAAGTTTGATATCCTGTCATTAAGCTCTCCAACATTTGACTGTGTCCATCATGAATTACACCTAAAAATCCAAGCTGTGCTTGTTTTTGTCTTTTTGTTTTGTCCTACTCTCATGGCACCATTAATTTTAAAAACAGTTCTTAACAAACTCTGGTAGCTTTTATCAGTAATGAAATTCAATTTTATTAGGTGGCAAATATCCTGTATAAAAAAGAATTAAGCATGAGTATTAGGATACCAACAGCCATCTCCTTTCTCTCAATCTCTCTCTCAAGTGCACAGACACACATACACAGAAAAATTAAAGTATCTCTGAATTCATGACTTATTCATTCTTCTTTTTCAATAGTGGAGCACCTTCATTTGCTCAGCACTGTTTATGCATCGGGCACAAAATGATAAATATAACTGAAGGTAAAAGTATTGTCTATATGTCTGCATTCATATTTTTCTTTAAAAAAATATTCATCAGTATGATTTGTAATATTTCATCTTATCCATTCTTATGTAAATAAAATAAATTAAATTAGCAATATGAAAACAGGGACCTTGCCTGGAAAGCAAGCCCAAATTTTTTATTTAATAAAACTACTAAAATATACTTGGAGATTAAAAATGAATAAAAGAGGGTCATCTGCATGACTCAATTGGGTAAACATCCAACTTTTCGTCTCAGCTCAGGGTCTTGATCTCGGGGTTGTGAGTTCAAGCTCCACGTTGGGCTCCATGTTGGGTTTGGAGCCTATTTTTTAAAAAAAAAGTGAGTAAAAAATCTAACATTGTTCTTGGTGCACAGAAAGCAGTTAATAAATATCTATTTTTTTCTATTATACTATTGTGCTTGATATAAAACCTAAACTTTTTACTTAAAAAAACTATATTGTGTTATTCATTAATTAAAAGATTAATCTTCTCTTTCTCCTAAGATATTTAAAAATCCTAATTATAGGAAAAGGAATTAAGATTTACTGAATTTAATGCCTACTTATTCTACTAAAATAGTCTTATGTGGGTGTACAAGTTTTGAAAGTTTTGGAACTGCATTACATGGTTTGAAGCAGCTGACATCTTGAATAACTCTGTTTCAGAGGTTTGGATGAGATTGTAATTCACAAGAAAAGATGTAGAAATGAATATTCTAGCTTCGTGAACCTCTAAACTCCACATCTTTCTTAAATTATGTGTGTTTAAAATATTTTTATCACATTAAAAAATTGCCTTATATGACCAGTTCAGTCTTCTGAAAGCTTTCATATGCTTTCATAGAGCCCAGTATTGTTTTCAAAGCACTTATCACATTTTCTGAATGATATATTGGAATAATTACTAGATTAATATCTGATTCCCTATAAGACTACGAACTCAGGGTAGGAACCAAATCTGTCTTTTAATCACTGTTATCTTCAAGTCTAGTATGATGCATGACATCTAGTAGGTTTTATATCAATACTTACTGAATGACAACTTTATAGGTCTTATTTCTTGTACCATGCATTAGACGTTGATGGCAAATGGCTACTTCTAAAAACAAACGCTGTCTTTAAGTACCTGTCAGTTGCCAAGGGAATTACTGGCAGAATTAAGATATTTTTTTACCAACTTCTATTACTTGAATCATTAGTCATTTAATTATTCTTTCAACAGCATTTTTTTTTTTTGAGCATTTATGTGCCAGGCACTGTTCTAGAAGCTGGGAATAGTCAGAGAACAAAGACAGGTACCCCACTTTGAGGAGCTTACATTCAGTGTACAGGAAGTTTTTCTGAATTGATGCCTTTAAACACTAAGATGTAGCAAGACTTTATTATAAGGCTTAAGTATCTTTTAGTTGTCTTAGTTTTAATAAGGCTTCTTGCCCAAAATAAGTATTTATATCTTCCTTACGGTTCTCACCCAGCACCGCTACCTTCCTCTGAGGCATCCTCCCAGCCTTGCTCTCCCCCCTGAACTCCTGCTGTTAAACTAGACCCAGGGAAGAAGCCCCCACACTTTACGTGCCATCTCTGTGGTTTGGACAACAATGCTACATTATAAGGATTTTTCTGCAGACTTGTTCAGTGCTCTTTCAGACTTTGTTCCTGTTTTTGTTTACTCTCTGGTACCTTCACTCTGTACCTCAGGCTACTGGCAGGAATAAGCATCACTTAAAAAGTAATTTAGGAAATAAGTGTACTTCCTCAAGGGTGCAAATAAAAGGAAAAGTTGTGGTAAATAGCTAATGTAAGCAAAAGGTGCCTTGGGGGAACCCTAAGAGTCACTTCTTTCAAACCAGCAATAACTTCTGGTGCTATCGGTCCTGAGGCAGCAGCCGTCAACATTGTTTAAAAAAGCTCCCTTATGGTGTTCTCATTAATTAACTGCACTGTTTGTTGATTCTAGATTGATTCGGTTTGTTCTCTGGAGAGTGTTTTTGGAAACTCAGTAATGCCTTGATGCAGAATTTCATCTTCAGGCCCTAAATTCCCAGGATGGTGGTTTACTGGGACATATAGAAGATGAAGTGAAAAAGAGAATTTGTTAGATAAAAATGATAATCAAAATATTTTAAATTCAGATGTAATTTTTGAAGATTTTCCCCACAGAGCAAAAAAATTACCTGAAGCAAAGTTTGACTGACAGGCGGGTTTAACAAACACAAGACAAATGGCATGCAAAACAGATAGGGAAGTATTTGTTGCTAATTACTTGAGAAAGCATTTTAATTAAGTTGTTTGCCAATTAATGCCTCATTTTTAACATTCCATAAATATTTAAACATGTTTCATAAACTTTCTTCTTATGGAAACATTTGCAAATGTTATTATGGAGTTTCTTTGGGAATCTCATAAGAAAAAACTACAATTTAGAAGATTCTACTTGCCATTTTCATAAGTAAATAAGTAAATTGTTGTCTTTTTTATCTTTGTAGCCATTATACTTTAAAATGCTCTATCTGCATAAACTTTTCTTTCACGATCTGCCATGAAGAGTGAATAAATACAAGCTACATATTATTTTGATCTGCCATAAAAATTGAAAATAACACAGAGCGTGGAGGATAGTATGTTTAATTTCATCTTTCAGTTAAATGCAAGTAAATGATTTTGGATGATTTAAAGAAATTCAACAACTAGCAATTGTTAACGTGTCAATCATCTTCAACCTAAAACCTCCATAGTGCTACCTACCTAACTAAAACAAAATGAAAGACAATATACACAAGTAAACCAGAATGTTTCACTGTTACCAATAGAGCTTAATTTGTAATATAAACTATCATGAACTTAACCAACAACATCTCAAGTATTTAGCTTCTCTTTCCNNTTACTCTTTCATTGGGACAGTCATGCTTATGCTTGTTGCCTACTTTAAGTGGTTTTAATGAAACTAAGAGATAAGAAGAGATTATGTTAAGAATTTAGCTAGAGGACTAAGGACACTCACTTCCTCACCAGCACACGGCATTTTCTCATCTAAATGAAATGTTAGTTTTAGTGTTCTTGGACCCAAATCCAATGTGAGGAGCTGGGGTTCCCCACACCTCCAATAAGCAGTGCTGCAGACACCAACTGGGTATCCTACATTTAACTCAATTCTGACATAATCTACCCAGATGTAGCATCAGTTCCACAGATTAAAGGTTCAGTCCTACAGGACTGCGTCCCCAAGTCCATCCCAACCTCAGATACAAGTTGCAAGCCCAAGCTGTTGCCTGTGCTTCTGGCCAACTGTCTATAAATTAGAGGTTCCCAACCACCTTCTTGGATTTGATTAATTCGCTAGCACGGCTCACAGAACTCAAAGAAACATTCTACTTACTAGATTACCGGTTTATTAGAAAAGGCTATAACTTAGAAACAGCCAGATGGAAGAGATGTATAGGCCAAGGTATGGGGAAAGGGCACATAGCTTCCAAGCACACCACCCTGTGCAGGTGTGTTACCCTTTCCCTGCCCTTGAACCCTGTCCTCCTGGGTTTTTATGGAGGCTTCATTACATAGTCATGATTGATTAAATCATTGGCTACTGATGATTAATTCAACATACAGCTCCTCTCCCCTCATAGCAGGTCATAGGAGGCCACTGTACTTCTTATCATAGGGTTGGTTTCCCTAGATAATAGCCCCATCTTTAAGTGGGGTCCAAAAGTTACCTCATTAACATAACAAGAGACACTTGTCACTGTCAACACTTAGTAAATTCCAGGAGTTTTGGGAACTGTGAGCCAGAACTGTGGACAAAGACCACATATATATGAGAAATATATTGTGGTTACCAGAATGACCAAATATATATTTCGTATAAACAATTGACTATGTAGTAGATCATCAAAAGGAAAGTCTGACCTATCTGGAACACCAGCCATCAGCACATTTGCTACCTGGCCTGCTGTGATATAATGTACAAGGCAGAAGCAAAGGAAGGATCTCCCTATGCTGGTGCCTTTTATTCAGTGGAAATTAGAAGTAAAGGAAAGAAGCTTCAAGGCAGTTTTCCTAATCTTGAAGTGTTTGATCCTTCAGGTGCAATGGGAGTAAGTGGGCTGGTTGAAGGAGGTGAAAGGGGGCAGTTATGGAGCACCCACCGGGAAATTTGCATTTGTGTGAGCACTTAGATAGTAGCACAGCATGAAAGGGCCCAACAATAGAGTACTGCCCCGCATGAGGAAAGCCAAATTATACCGATCCCAAATGAGAGAGTTGAACAGTAATAACAGAACCGCCAAGATACTGTAGGAATTCAGCTGTGAAAATTATAGTAACATAATTTGGTTCAGTTAATTCTGTGACTGTGTAAGTCTTTTTTTTTGCCCTATCTTAATGAAAACTACAAGTAGAGATAACTGCGAGTACAGTCTCATGGAGAAGGTTATCCCTTGCTACCACTTGTGACCTGGAATGGGTATCACATAATGTGGAGGAGGGGCAAAAGAATTTGAAGCCACTGTATCACTGCCATGGCCCTCCCAGAATTTTTATTTGCTTTGTTAGTGGTGATGAAAGTAGGTCTTTGGTGTTATGTTAACAGACGTCAACACTCTGTACTCATCTTAAATGAGTTAAATGGCATTATCTCCTACTTTTGGTTTGTTTGGTGTCTAAATTTTAAATATTTCTGTTGTCCTGGACTTATGGTTTAACTAGAGTTTACTTAGAAACCAAACTTCAAATGGTTTTGAAACTATGGGGAAAAAATGAGAAAGCAGCAAAAAGGAAAGGCTCACAGGAGGGGCATTTTCATATTCAAACAGTGAATGGGAAGAAAATGCTAAAATCATATGGGTCACACTGCTACTTCCAGCTATGAAGGAATAACTGGTGCTGGACTTGCCTTCCTGCTGTAAATAACTAAAAACTGGACAAAAATATATGGGACTATTTTCAGACATTGCACAACAGGACTGTGTGATCCCTGAAAATGGCTGCCCTGGCTTTCTGCCTAGAGGCATTTTCCTGACTGGCGTGCAGAGCAGGGATCCCACAAGGGACTAGCTGGGTCAGGGTGACAGAGGCTGGAGTTACAGGAAGCTCAGGCAGCTGGAATCTGTAGAGCAGAGAACCAGAGGAGGCAGGAGGCAGGTCACAGAGAAAGAGCTCCAGAGATTCACAGGGTCCTAAGTTTGGTTGTTGAACACTAATCTGGGCACAGGGAGAGCCAACCTCTGCTGGGTGGGGCAAATGATGACAGGAGCTGTAAAGCGAACCATCTCCAAAGTTCCCACAGGGCTCAGAGAAACAGAGGACGGAATAGCCTGGATGGGGTGTCAGGCTTTGGGAAGCAGCATTGAGATGCAGAATAAACTGAAACTCAGGAAGGCTCTTAAAATAACCAAGTACAATGACATAGTCCAAATATTTTGAAATTGCCATTATGATTTCCCCCCTTAACTCTGTATTGTTTAGACTCACTTTGGTTTCCAAATATATAAATTTGGGGGAAAATATTTTTATTATGGATTTCTAGTTTTTTAGACTTTGCAACATCTTTTTGGAGACTAATACATGGTCAGTTTTTGTGATTATTCCAACTCTCCTTGAAGAATAAAAGTGTTATCTCTATTTTGCGAATGAGCAGTCTGTTTAGAATAATTCACTGGACTCAATTTACTAATTAAGCTGTTCAAATCTATACCCTCACTGATTCTGGCTCTAGATATATGTTAAAGTATACCACTATGATTTTAGATTTGCTGCTTTCCATATTATTTTGATAATTTTTGCTTGTCATATGAGGCAAGGTTGCAATGAATGCAGGTTCTAACTGTCATATTTTATTGATGAAATATTTCTTTTATCATATCATTGTAAGTGCTATTTGTTCTGATATTATCAACCCATTGGTTTCCTTTTGTGTAGTACTTAAATGTATCTTATCCCATCAATTTTCCTTTAAACATCCCATGTATTTATTTATGTTTTATGTGTATTGTAAAAATTAACAGCTGAATTTGAGGGTTTTTTTTAAAAGGTTTATTTACTTGAGAGGGAGAGAGAGAGCACGTGCATAACTGAAAGTTTGTATCTCCCACTCCCCAATGCAACCGTGAGTTTATTCTCTGTATCTGCAGGTCTGATTCTGCTTTTTGTTTGTTCATTATTTATTTTGTTCCTTAGATTCTACATATAAGTGAAGTTATATGGTATTTGTCTTTCTCTGTCTAACTTATTTCATATTTCACTTAGAGTAATACCTCCTAGGTCGATCCACATTGTCACAAAGGGCAAGATCTCATCTTTTATATGGCTCAGTAATAGTCCGTATATGTACCACCTTTCCTTTATCCATTCATCTATTGATGGACACTTGGGTTGCTTCCACATCTTAGTTATTGCAAAACAATGCTGCAATAAGCAGAGGGGTACATGTATCTTTCGGAATTAATGTTATCATTTTCTTTAGGTAGATACCCAGCAGTGGACTTATTGGATCACATAGTATTTCTATATTTTGTTTGTGAGGACCTCCATTTTATTTGTGAGGAACCCTCATGCATTATTGGTGGGAATGTAAGTTCTATTTTTTATTTGTGAGGACCTCCATTTTATTTGTGAGGAACCCTCATGTATTATTGGTACATTCATTCCCACCAATAATGCATGAGGGTTCCTTTTTCTCCATATCTTCACCAACAGTTGTTATTTCTTGTCTTTTTGATTCTAGCCATTCTGACAGTTGTGAGACGATCTTATTATGGTTTTGATTTGAATTTCCCTAATGATTAATGATGTTGAGCCTCTATTCCTAAGCACTGTAACCTTTTTGTTGCTATTATAGATGAGACTATTTTCCTAATTTCCTTTTTCAGATAGTTTATTATTAGTGCATAGAATTACAATTGATTTTTGTGTGTCAATTTTGTATCTTGTGATTGCTGAATTCGTTTATTAGTTTTAATAGGGGTTTTTTTGTTGTTGTTTTTTGTTTTTTCCTGTAAAGTCTTTAGGGTTTACTATACAGGGATAATTTTTTTCTTTTCCGTTTTGGATGACTTTTATTTCTTTTTCTTGCCCAATATCTCTGGTGAGGACTTACAGTACTACATTATATAAAAGTGATACAAGTGAGAATCCTTGCTTTGTTCCTAAATTTGGTGGAAGGCTTTCAGTCATTCACTGTTGGGTATGAAGTTAACTATGGGCTTGTTAAATATGGCTTTTAGGGACTGCTGGGTGGCTCAGTCAGTTAGGCATCTGCCTTTGGCTCAGATCATGATCCCAGGGTCTTGGGATCGAGTCCCACATTGGGCTCCTTGCTCTGCGGGGAGCCTGCTTCCCCCTCTGCCTGCAGCTCCCCCCTGCTTGTGCTCTCGCTCTCTGATAAATAAATAAATAAATAAATAAATAAATAAATAAATAAATAAATAAAATCTTTTAAAAAATAAGAAGATTTATTTATTTGAGAGAGAGAGCACACAAGCAAGTGGAGGGATGGCAGAGAGAGAGAGAATCTCAAGCAGACTCCCCCGTGAGGGTGGAACGTGACGTGGGGTGGATCTCAGGACATGACCTGAGCTGAAACCAAGACTCAGACGCTTAACTGACTGAGCCACCCAGGTGCCCCAAGCTTTATTATGTTGAAGTGATTTCTCTCAATTCCCAATCTTTTAAGAGTTTTTATCGTGAAAAGATGTTGGATTTGTCAAATGTTTTTTTTTCCCCCTGAGTTCATGGCTTCTCACTGGTTTTTGCAAACAACCTGTGTGCATTTCAAAATCTATATCACTAGGTCTTTTATGAGCTCACCTAAATTTTCTGAAATTTTGTCTTTGAATTCTTGTTTTTGTTACAGTTGTTTTGGTTTATTCCTTAAACAGTAATATAATTTTGATGCTATGTTGCAATTTCTGGTCCACCATCATCTCTCATTTGTTTTAGTTCTTTGTTATTTTATCCTTCTTTCTGAGGGACAATCTGAAGTTTATCCTTCTTATTGCAGAGTTGATTTTATGTAGTGTCAACTATACTTTTTAATGTAATTTTTTGATGTGTTTTATTTTTTCTTAGCATACTCATATTTTTATTTCACCTTTTTTCTTTCCTCTGTCTTCTCTGTGTGTGAATTCCCTTTTCATAAAGGCTATATTTTATTGTATCCTACTGAGTTTTCAACAGTTTATGATTGTTTTGATAGTTATAGTAAATCACTTTAGGAGTTTTCTTCTTCTTCTGAGTCTTTTCAGTCCCCTTGTTCTATGAAGTTCTTTTCAGCTTCTTGTGTTTGGGTTGTTTATTTCATGTGAGAGAGAGAGAGAGAGAGAGAGAGTGTGTGTGTGTACTTTTTTTCTTTTTCACTTACACTGAAGATAGCTATACAGATCTTATTCTTTACCAGTAAGGAATTGATTAGCTAAGTTTGCAATGGTTTTATTCCCTGTCCATTTGGAGGTCTATTAAATCCAATTCTCAGATCTATTTTTGGAAATAGATTAATTTGTCCAGCCTCTATATCACCTAGTTCTAAAAGCTCCCCATGCTTTCCTCTAATACAGCTCTGTTGCACTGAGATAGAAACTTGTACTCTAGTCTCTTGGCTCTCATGCTCTCACAAGATGGACCATATGGGGGGCGCCTGGGTGGCTCAGTCGTTAAGCGTCTGCCTTCGGCTCAGGGCGTGATCCCAGCGTTGTGGAATCTAGCCCTATATCAGGCTCCTCTGCTGGGAGCCTGCTTCTTCCTCTCCCACTCCCCCTGCTTGTGTTCCCTCTCCCGCTGGCTGTCTCTATCTCTGTCAAATAAGTAAATAAATAAATAAATACATAAATAAATACATAAATAAATAAATAAATAAAAGATGGACCGTATGGAAAGACAGACCTTAAATTAAGCAGAAAGCCCTCCAATTCTTCCTGCCTTTGGTCCCACAGCACATAAAAGACTCAAACTCCAATATATACCACTACCTGGGGTCTTCTTTCTCTTCTAAGTGCTTGTGTAGAATAAATTTCCTCAGGTTAAAGATAGATCACCTATAATACCTAATTCCTGCTTCTTGTATGATTGTTTTATAGAAGTTGGCAATCTACTTCTATCACAGAAAAAGAATATTGATAGTGACAAGGGAAGGGGACAGTTTTCAGGCTGACATCCCAAGATGTATAGCTGTTCACTCTCCTGACTGGATCACACTTTGCATTTCCAAGTCTGGGAGGCCAAGGACAGGAATTGTGGGAACACTTTCTACTTAATTCCAGTGGTCTGCCCATTATATTTTTTCAATCCATATTTTCTAACCTTATACATCACGATTGGAGTCACTCTGATACAGTTTAAAGCATGAGAAGATTTTCCCCAAAATATGGGTTCATAGGTGTGGAAAAATGGTAAGTGCTTCTGAGAGAAACATTTTAGATTAATTGGAAAACATTCAGGGAATATTCTCTGGTAGAAAAACAGTTATATGTTCTCTTTCCTATGAGGAAAGATAGGCAGATGGTGTCCACATTCTATTCAAGAAATCTATTGGGTCTGGGAAAGCAGAAAGGGATAGCATATTTCCTAATTCCCTAACATTTTACAAACTGCTGTAGCCACATGAATGTCATACAGTCCCCTAAACGTGCCACGTGCTCTCTTCTTCTAGTCTTCATATATGTTCCACTTTTGCCTAGAATACCCTTGCTCCTCTCTCTCAACCTGGAAAATTCCTGCTTCTTATTCAGTTCTCATATTAGATAGTCCCTTCCCAGGAAGACATCCCCGACCCTCTTACCTTAATAGCTAGAATGGATACCTTTCACTTTGCTCCTAAAGCATCTTGGCATACTTTTATCATAGTACTAATTCTCTTTAATTTTTATTGCTTATCTGTGCCATCTTGGAGAAGCAACCAAGCTTGATTAATTACAGTATTCCTAGGTTCATATAAGTGGCACACTGTAAATGTTCAAGAAATATCAAATAAGTTAATACAGGGCAAATCATGAATGGAATTGAATAGAATGAAGGTGAGTAGAATGAAGGTGATAGAATAAGAACTTTATTTTGCTGTTTTCCACTTCCCCATGATGCTCCTGTATTAAGGAAATAGATTTGTATTACATAGTCGTTTTTTATCATATATCTGAAGCAATCTCCTATATAATCTGTTAGAATGACTGTAGTTCCCTGCAATCTTGCATCCACACTTACATGAAGAGATTTGACAAATAGCTGGAAGATGCTTACCTGGAAACACCTCTGCACCTGTCATAATACTCAAGATTCCAAATTTTTAGTTTTTTTTTTTTTACCTCTGTTAAATATTGTCAACTAAAAATTTCCCCTCTTGTTTTTTTTAACGTGCAGATGCCCCTAACTTGGATCTATGATTCAGCTATTCTTTTCTCTGAACAATAAGAGAGAAGAAGGGGGAAAAAATATGTTAAGCATTCCACATGCCAGCATGGTACTATCTTATGTCATTCTTTTTAACCTATACAACTGTGACATGTTATCACCTCTTTGAAAAACAAGGGTATTGAGGCTCAGAGAAGCACAAAGTAATCTGGCCAAGGTTACTTGGATTGAAATGAATATTTTGAGATTTGAATCCTGGTCTCACTACTGCACTGTTGGGGTTGTAATGTTGTGACTGTGTACTTCCAGTTTACCAAACAGTGCCACCTAATGCTGTGTCCCATAAATGATATTTGTTTTTAAGATTCTTATTGATTTGAAGTGATGGATTTTTTTCAGAGCATGGGTGCATCTGGGAGGATAGGCCTAAGAAGAGCAGATGAGAGAATTAAGAAAGGGAAGTGAAAGATATGGTCTGTTAAACCCAGCTTCCGAATCCAAGGAAAGCAGAGACACAAGCTGTGAAAGGTTGGCACTGGAAATAATTTGGCTAGATACAATATCGTCAAGTGGGACCAGGTCCTCTCTCGTGCCTATGTGGTAGCCCAGTTCAGCTCATACAGGCACAAAAGTGGAGTTTAAAAAAATAAATAAGTTATGAGTTTTACATTCCTTTCATAATCCTGGACATGCAATTCTGCCTGAAGCAGTGTGGGGTTGGGCAAGCCATGTCCATTTCCTCACTCACATGTGGGAGTGATAGTCCTCCCTGCCATCACTACCTCTGAAGGTTGTAAAGGGGAAAAAGGCAATGAACACAGAAGGCATTACTATAAATTAGGTGTGGGAAGCATCTTTGAGGTCCTTCAAACATGTCCACATTCTAATCCGCAGAACTCGTGATTTTGTTTCTTTATCCAACAAAGGAGATTTTGCAGATGTGATTAAGTTAAGGGTTTTTGGATGGGGAGATTATCCAGATCAACCCAATGTAATTACAGGAATCCTTATAAGGGGGAGAGGGAGGCAGGAGGGTCAGAATTAGAAAGGAGTCTTGAATTGCTGGTTTTGAAGATGGAGGAAGGGGCTACAAACCAAAGTATGTAGGTGGCCTCTAGAAACTGGAAAAGACAAAGAATGGATTCTGCTCTAAAGCCTCCAGAAAAAACATAATTCTTCTGACACCTTGACTTTAGATAAATCCCATTTTTGAGCTCTGATCTTCTGAACTATAAGGTAATATATTTGTATTGCTTTAAGCCACTAAATTTGGGATAGATTGTTAGCAACAATAGGAATAGAAATAGGAATTGGGAATAGGCCTGAGTTAATAGAAAGGCAAAGTAAGCCATTCAATGGAAGCTTTGGTGTTTGCAGTCCATTTGTTTTTTGGGAGGGGCTCCAGAAACATGCTAATTTGCATGGCTGCCTTAAAGCCTATGTCTGCCAGCAGCTAGACAGCTGCTGGTGATTTCCTTCAGCTATTTATTGGCTGGAAGCTACCAAAAGACTCAATTAAGGCAGTTTCACTGAAAGCGAAAGTCGCCCACAGTATCGCCTCTGCTTTGATACACACAGGCCTGTTAGAACTCACCTCACATAAATTTTCTGGGTTGAACCAGCATTAGCTGCCAAACACCCAAGAGCCAATCACAACAAATGATTTCGTGAATTTATGGTCTCTGGAATACATGCGTATATTTATACTCATAGGAACATGTTTGGAATTGTTATTTACAGGAATATGCTTCTGAAGTAAGTTTAGTAAAATCTTTCATATGCATCAGAGACTAGTGATAATATCCACCTCTTATTTCCTTTCTTGGCAAAGTAGAGTGTAAAACAAACAAAAACCTTGTTTTTCTTGAGAGTTTTAGATTTCCAGAGCAGTTGGGCTAGCATGAGGAGGTTGAAAGCCTTGATTCCCAAGCTCACTAAGGACTTTAAACCACACTTTGATCTGAAGCAGAAGTAGAAATGCTAGATACAAACAATCTATGATTTTAGCGGTAAAGTGAAAATCACAGAATTAGATACTAGGGTGGTTATGGATTGACAATCTACTGGAGGGATCTTGGATACGTAGTCATAAGAGCAAGTGCGTTGGATATTTGAAGATATCATTGTGCTAAATCCTTTCTTCCTACTTGAGTTGCAAAGAATTAAACTATTCTGAATTGTTTCCTCATCAGCAATTAACCCAAGGGACCCAAAGGATGACATGTTTGTGAAGAGGAAGAGACAGAACAGCTTTCAAACACTTATTGAGGGAAGTGAAACTCTGTCTTCTTTTCAAAAACAAATGTGTAATGACTGGTAAAGTTGATTAGAACTTGTAAGGCACTTGATTTCTATAGACATATCAGCTTTGGCGGTTGCCCATGGACTTTACACTGTTGAGCAGTTTATCAGATTGAAAATGATGAACTTCTTAACCAGGGGAGGAAAAACTTTCTTTAGATTTGACTAAATATTGTTTCTAGAGCTGCAGATACCATGGTTTAGGGCAACAATTTTAGGGAANGAGTAGCCAAGTATTTAATCTACTCTTAAATAAACGGTACACTGCTTTCTGAAAGTGCCACCAAAACTTGATATAGAATTTTGCATCAAAGAGACTGGAATTCCACATATTGCTTAGACAAAACAATCAGTACTTTACTCATGAGACATTATAATATTTCATCTAGTAGAAATTTTTAAAGAGTGGGGAAATTCAATGTACTGAATCAACTGAGAAGAATAAATACAGAAATTAACTTCTGGCACATCTTTTGTTCTGGACCATTATACATTGTGTTGCGATTGCCCCTATTGAATCACTTCTGAAAAAATTTCTTGCATAATGGCATTTTAGTCATCCCTATAATGTCAACAAACAAGGCAGATTAATGCTTCCAGTCCTGAGATGTCTTGCACTCTGCTTATTAGAATTGTAGTCAGATCTTCATTAGAATGAATGACATCTGATTCCATAAGGCAGTCACAACAGAGGCACCTTCTTGCTATGGTGTCACCCTGCAGTTGACAATGTAGGCCATTATGAATGACACTCCACAATTCGTTACTTCCTGCCTCAAATTGTAGTTAATCTTTCATCCAAACTGTACACATGTGCAGCTTTAAGTGGCCTATCACAGTGAGTACCCAGTAATGCTGCAAGCACATGGAGACTGACAGAAGGTAAATTGCTTGTCAGGAGGTCTGTATTTCAATTCACAGCATATTCCAAACACGTCGTGGTGAAAGCACGCCACAACAGCTGCTTTCATTGCTAACTATTTTTGATGTAAATGTCAATAAAGCTCCAGGCCCTTTCATATTTTTGGCCAGGAATGTCCATCTTTCCCTATGCAGGCTGGCAGGTGGAGTTCCATTTATCTACTCTTAGGAACATGTCCTATAATAATGATGGCCTCTGGAGGCCGTTTAGGGTGATTGAGAGCAGTGATTGGGACAATAGGCTGCTGAATTTCATTGCTAGAGTGGGTTGACAGGTGACTGCTTTTATACCCTCTCATCTGGTGGGGAAGGAAATAAAACACACACTTCTATCCAGCCCACAGACAATCACCTCCAGGTTGAAGATCTATATCTATAGTTCATTCCATTCATTGAAAAAAATTGAGAGCCATGGTTATTAAACAATCACAAATTCCCCAGCAGATCTAGGGTTTTTAAAGAAAAAACAGCATTTATTTTCTGTAGGATTACAGATACGAGAATTAAACAAACAATGTTGAATGGAATATGTATGCCTTTGAGGACCTTCCTCCTTCGCCTTGCAAATGTCCCTTTTGGGATACCAGCTGTTCATGCTATATACCAAACTCTCTCTTTTAACTAATGCTCTGAGGAAGATGACTGAAGCTTGACCTTTAGCAGCTGAAAGCTAGCAGATATATTAAAAATCAATTCAAGGACGCTGTTTTTGAGCACGTTTGCATTCAGATATGTCATTGTATTACAACACTGAGTATAGAGTATAACAGCATAGAGGAAAACTTCATAATCTTTTATTCACAACATGTGTTGAGTATCTGCCATAGGGAAGATAATATATTTTACACTAGAATTATGAATATAAATTAGAATAAGACAAACACATAGAGGTAGTAAGAATAATAATCTGAAGTGAGATAAAGTATAGTATAACTTGTATTTCTATTTTTATAACACTTCTTTGATTTTGTGCATTATTTATACTGTACATGATATATTATTAGAGTATTACAGATAAAATTTATAATAAATATTTGTAGTACATGCTCTGTTTTTTTCCTATTGATATGAGTGTGTAACTAACAGTTTGGGTACAGTTTTTCTCAAGAAAGGAGCATAGTTCTAAGGCTGCAGTTAGACTGATTCGTTTTCAATCAAATCTCCAGTACTTATTAACCTACTAGCCTTGGGAGGGTTAAATAAACTTTATTAAAATGTGTTAGACTTCCAGGGAAGATGGTGGAGTAGGAGGACCCTAAGCTCTCTTTGTCCCACAGATGCAACTGGATAACACCCACATTAGTGTAAATAACCCAGAAAATGACCCAAAGACTAGCAGAACAGATTCTCTATAGCTAAATGTACAGAAGAGGCCACATTGAAGAGGGTAGGAAGTGTGGAGACATGGTTGTGAACTAAACAGACCCATGGGACTATCCATGGGACGTGGAGCTGGTGCAGGTGCAGAGAGGGGAGAGAAAGAGACCCTCACACCAGGTACCCCAGGCACAGGAAACCCACATAGGGAAGATGAATCCCCATAACATTTGGCTTTGAAAACCAGAGGGACCTAATTTCACGAGTTCTTACAATCAGTGGGGCATAACACCTGGAACTTTAAAAATCAGCAGGCTTGGCTTTGGGAGAGCCAGGAGGGCAGATTCCCAGCCCTTAAAGAGACAGCACAACAAACAGCCCTGCAGAGATACAGCATAGAGGCAGCAGTTTGAAAAAATCCTGGGGTATAAAGGAGAGAGATTTGTTTACTAATCTCAGCATGCACTGCAGGAGCATGGATCATTGGGAGACTTCTCTGAGAAAAAAAAAGAGCTGGCAGGTGATATTTTCCTCCCCCACCCCAACCTAGACACATGGACACCTGCAGGAACCAGCACAGTGCCAATGTTAGCTACCTAACTTGCTACCGCACACCTCAACCCTGTGCTCTCCTGCAAACACACCCCCTCTGCCAGGCCTTAGCTCCAGATTCCCTCCCACAGCAGATCTGCCCAAACCTTGCTAATACCAAATGCCCCACCCCTGTGATCTCCTGTAGGCCTGCCCCCCTCCAAAGCACCATTGGCCGGAGCCCATCCAAAGGGATGCCACAAGCCTGGTGGTATCCAAGCATCCCTGACAGGGACCAGCACCACTCCGTAGTAATGTCTGCCCCCAAAACAGTGGAAGGTAACCACACACACCAGTCCAACTGTGGCCCTAACTGTGGGTTGGGGGCAGACATCTGGTTGACTGCAGGCCTTGCCCACCACCTAAAGCTTTTCAGGGGACAACAATTGCTCTGCAGTTCAGTGCTACCACATTGCTGGAAAATGCCTGCTCTGATTCAACTCAAGCCCAAGGCAGCCCTAGACTGGCCCACTAACAACAAAGGGACCAAACCCAGCCCACAACAGGCAGAGAGCCATTACACTTTACTGGATTGAAGGCAAAAGTGGCTCAGACACAACAGTAGGGTACAAACAACACACATAGGAGACATCCTTGAAGTGCCAGGTTCTGGTGAACAGAGGACATTGCACTACAGGGCCCTACAGGATCTCTTCTTTGTAAGGCAAATACTTTGAAGAACAGGATATTTAGGTAATTTTCCTAACACGTAGAACCAGACACAAAGAGTTAGAAAAACTTAGGAGACAAGGGAATATGTCCCAAATGAAAGAACAGGACAAAAATCACAGGAACAGAGCTAAAATAAATGGAGAGAAATAATATGCTTGATAGAGAACTTAAAGTAATGGTCATGAAGATATTCACTGGACTTGAGAAAAGAATGGATGATCTCAGTGAGACCCTTAACAAAGAGATAGAAAACATAAAAAAGAACCAATCGGAGATGAAGAGCTCAGTAACTGTAATTAAAAATACACTAGATTAAATAAATAGTAGATTAGAGGAAGCAGAAAAATAGATCAGCAACCTGGAGGATGGAACAATGGAAAGCAATCAAGCTGAACAGGACAGAAAAGAAAGAATAACCAAAAAATGAAAATACACTAAGAGAATTCAGTGACACCATGAAGTATAATAACATATGCTTTATAGGGATCCCAGAAGGAGAAGAGAGAAAAAAGGGGTAGAAAATTTATTTAAAGAAATAATACCTGAAAGTTCCTGAATCTGGAGAAGAAAACAGAAACCCAGATCCAGGGGCCACAGAGCCCTGGATTAAGGACCTGGATGTGAGACCTGAAGCCATAAAAATCCTAGAAGATAGCATAGAAAATAATTTCTCTGACATTGGCCATAGCAACATTTTTCTAGATACATCTTTTCAAGCAAAGGAAGCAAAAGCAAAAATAAACTGTTGGGACTACATCAAAATAAAAAGCTTCTGCATAGTAAAGGAAGCAGTCCAACAAAACAAAAAGACCACGTACTGAATGGGAGAAGATATTTGTAAATGACATATCTGATAATGGCTTAGTATCCAAAACATATAAAAAACTTCTACAACTCAAAACCCTTAAAACAATAATTCAATTTAAAAATGGGAAGAAGACATGAACAGACATTTCTCCAAAGAAAACATACAGATGGCCAACAGAATCATGAAAAGTTGCTCAATATCACTAATCATCAGGGAAATGCAAATCAAAACCACAATGAGATATCACCTCATACCTGTCAGAATGGCTAAAATCAAAAACACAAAAATAGCAAGTGTTGTCAAGGATGTGGAGAAAAAGAAACCCTAGTGAACTGTTGATGGGAATACAAACTGGTGCACCCGTTGCAGAAAACAGTGTGGAATCTTCTTAAAAAGTTAAAAATAGAACTACTCTACAATCCAGTTATCATGCTACTGTGTATTTATGCCCCAACTACAAAAACACTAATTCAAAGGGATACATGCAACCCCTATATTTATAGCAGCATTATTTACAATAGTTAAATTATGGAAGCAGTCCAAGTGTTCATCAATAGGTGAATGGATAAAGCTGAATAGATACACAATAGAATATTACTCAGCCATAAAAAATAATGTAATCTTGCCATTTGCAATGACATGGTTGGAGCTAGAAGATATAATGCTAAGTGAAATAAGTCAGTCAGAGAAAGACAAATACCATATGATTTCACTCATACGTGGAATTTACGAAACAAAGCAAATGGACATGGGGGAAAAGAAAAGCGGGCAGAACCAAAAGACAGTCTCTTAAAAGAACAAACTGATGGTTACCAGAGGGGAAGGGGGCAGGGGCAATGGGTTAAAAAGGAGATGGGGATTAAGGAGGGCACAATTTTTGATGAACAGTAGGTGTTGTACGTTAAGTGTTGAATATAAGTGTTGAATTGCTAAAAGCTACACCTGATACTAATATTACACTGTATGGTAACTAACTTGAATTTAAATAAAAACCTGGAAAAAAAATAAAAGTGTTGGTGAAGGTGTGGAGAAAAGGAACCCCCAAAAAAGAAAATATATTTTCCTATATCTTCTTTGAAAAATATTATGGTTTTGCTTTCACATCAAGACCACTTCTATCTATTATATGGGAAGGGAATCCTCCCTGCCCCACCCAAATGTGGATAGACACTTTTACCAGAATTTTATTTTGGATTTTATTTATTTATTTGACAGAGATAGAGACAGCCAGCGAGAGAGGGAACACAAGCAGGGGGAGTGGGAGAGGAAGAAGCAGGCTCATAGCAGAGGAGCCTGATGTGGGGCTCGATCCCATAACGCCAGGATCACGCCCTGAGCTGAAGGCAGATGCTTAACAACTGCGCCACCCAGGCGCCCCCAGAATTTTAGTTTGATCTGATTTGTGCACTACCTCTGTCACAGTTTCCATATATTCCTGGGTCTTTATCTGTGTCCTTAATTCTGTTTAGTCAGCTCTATGTATGAGATTTCTTTTATGTGGAGGGGGACCGTATAATTTATCATCCATTCTAGGCATTTCTGAGAGTGAAAGCAGGGCTATTAACAATCATACTAGGACAATGAGCATAAACTGGGACATGGTAGGTAAACTGAGACAAATGCTCACTCTGTCTCACTCCAGAGCCTCTTGTTCTCACCTGCATGGGAGAGTTTATCCACTTGTATCTGTTGCTGCTGCCGGGGCGATTAACTCTACACAGGCTCTGAACAGCTTCATTCAGCCAAAACCTCATGGCACCTCACTTCTTCCTCACACTGCACATCTCTCATCTCTGGGGCTTCCCTATTGATGCTAGAGCCTGAGATGCCACTGGATTTCTCCAACCCTTCAGAGTCTGGGAGTGCAGAGAAATTCATGCCCATGCCCTGTAGGACATTGGTCAGTGAGACTGAGACCTGTGCATAAATTCATCCTCCTCTTCTGAAGAGATTCTCTTGAGACATAGTAGTTCATTCAGCCTCTTCAAAGACAGTTCTGCAAATTTGCACTTTATCCAAGTAGTGGTCAGCTCAGCAATGCATGTTGCAGAGACTCTCTTTCCTTGCTTCACGCCATTTTCAGTCACTGCTGTTTTCCTTGGTTTACCTTCCTTCAAACGCAGTTAAGATAATCTTTTGCCTTTGGTACTATTGCCTGAGGAACCCAAGCTAACACCGGTTATTTACCTGTTCCTAAGCCAATACCACACTGTTTTAATTATTACAGCTTTGTGGTATCTCATGGAACATAGTCCTTTTGCTATCTTCTCCCTCAAAATGTTCTTGGTTGCTCCTCATTCTTTGCCCTTCCATTTAAATTTTGGCATCTGATTGTCAGGTTCCAAAAATTTTCCTACTGGGATTTTGATTGGAGTTGGATTAAATGAATAGATTACTTGAGAAAAACTGATTTATTATTTTTAAATTTAAATTAAATAAGCCAATATATAGAACATCATTAGTGTCAGATGTAGAGTTCAATAATTCATCTCATGTATAACATGAGAATAATTGATTTAAATATCTAATCTTCCTACTCATGAACTAGATCGCTCTCCACTTGTAAGTCTTTAATGTTTTTCGATAAAGTTTATCATTTTTTCCATAAATATCTCATACACCTTTGTTAGAACTTTCCCCAATATCTTATTTTTATGCTAAAATTTTAAATGATACTTTTTAACAGTAAAAGTAGCTAGCATTTTTTTTGAACCACTGGCAAATTCCAGGCTCTTCTTTAGCTATATATTTTATTTAGTATTTGCAACATTCTTTTGAGTTAGATAGGTTTATTTATTTGTTTGTTTTCATATGCTCTCACTGTGATTTAATATTAAGTCCGCAAACAAGAAATACAATTAACATATGTGATAGAGACACAAATAAAGGAATGGATTCAGGCTTCTGGTGCCTCCCAGTTCTTCCTGAGAACATACCTATTAAAGAAAGGAATCTTCCAGGTTAGAGAAACCCAAAGCTATGGGCTTACCAATTTTTAAACTATCAGACTGCTAGAAGGGATTTACCAACATTTAGGCGTACTACCTACTACCCTAAGAGGCAATTTCTCCTAGACCATAGTAATGTAATTCTTGTACTATTTTCTATAGGGCAACCAGGCCTCTAGACTACGGCTACCACATAGCCACCCAGTTAATTCCTACACCCTGTACATACATAAGCTAATATTTTCTGGCTTTTTGTTTAAGCTACTTGTCAGAAGTAATGATTATAGGGAATGATATCTATGACATTGCCCTTTGGTTTCTCTAGGTCTGGATTTCTGAACCTCAGCACAATTGACGGTTTGGAGCAGACAATTCTTTCTTGTAGGAGACCGTCCTGTGCATTGCAGGGTGTTAAGAATCATTATTGTCCTCTATCCACAAGAAGCCAGTAGAATCCCCTGTCCCCCAATTTGTGATAAACAAAAATGTCTCCAAACATTTTTAAATGTACTGCTATAGACCCTCTAAATTTTATTCTTGGATTAAGCTAGAATTATCAGAAAGCTACATAATTAAGCCATACAAGAGTCTTTTTTTAAAAAACTATATTAAGATATAATTCGCATGCCGTAAAATTTACCCATTTTAAAGTACACAGTTCAATGTTTTTAGTATACTCAGATTTGTACAACCATCACCACAACCTAATTTTAGGGCAGTTTCATCATCTCCAAAAGAAACCTTACATCCCTAAGCTGCCTTTCCTTCCAAATCCCCATTCTCTCCTACTTTCTTAGACTAGGCAACCACTAATCTACTTTCTGTCGCGGTAGATTTGGTTATTTGGAACATTTCATATAAATCAATTCATACACTATGTTGTGTGTTGTGACTGGCTTCTTTCTCTTAGCATATTTCCAAGGTTCCATGCTATACCATGTATCAGTACTTTATTTTTTAAATTGCTGACTAGAATTCCATTGTACAGATATACCATGTTTTATTTACTCATTCATCAGTTGAAAGACTTTGGGTTGTTTCTAGTCTTTGATTATTATAAACAATGCTGATATGAACATTATTGTACCAGTTTTTGTGTAGACATGTGTTTTCATTTCTTTTGAGTATATAGTGCTGGATCGTATGACAATTTTATGTTTAACCACTTGAGGAAGTGCCAGACTATTTGCAAATCCCACCAGCAATGTATGAGGGTTCCAATTTCCCTATATCCTCTTCAACACTCATTATTTTTGTTCTTTTTTTATAGTCTTCCTTGTGGGTGTGAAGTTAGTCTCTCATTGTGGTTTTGATTTGCATTTCTCTAATGACTAATAATGCTAAGCATATTTTAATTGGTTTTTTGGCTATTTGTACCTCTCTTGGGAGAATTGTGTATGAGATCTTTTACCCATGTTAAAATTTGATGATTTTATTTATTGAATTGGAAAGGTCTTATGTGTTCTAGAAAAAAGACTTATTGAATAGAAGGTTTGTAAATATTATTTCTTATTCTGTCAGTTGTCTTTTCATTTTCTTGGTAGTATCTTTACAGCACAAACTTTTAATTTTTTGAGAAATCTGGTTGATCAAATTTTTCCTTTGTCACTTATGATTTTAGTAGCTAAAGGAGACTTTTCCTAATCCAACCTCCTAAAGATTTGCTCCTACATTTTTTCTAAAAGTTTTATAATTTACCTCTTACATTTAGGTCCATGAAACATTTTTTCCCTTTTTTAACCAAAAACTGAAGTGAAAATCACATAACATAAAATTTACTTTTTAAAAGTATATAATTCAGTGGCATTCAGTACTTTGATATGTTGTGTAGCTATTACTTCTATTTCAAAACATTTTTCATACCCCTAAAGGGAACCCACTACCCATAAAGCAGTCATTCCCCACTACCCTTCCAGCGCCTGGCAACTACTAATCTGCTTTTTATCTCTTTGGTTTTACCAATTCTGGATATTTATATAAAAGGGATTGTATAATATGTGAGCTTTTGCAACTGGCTTCTTTCACTTAGCATAGTGTTTTTGAGGTTCATCTATGTTGTAACATATGTTAGTATTGCATTTCTTTTTATGGCTGAATAGTATTTTATTATATTCAGTTTATGTACATTTAGGTTGTTTCTACTTTTTGACTGTTATGAATAATGCTGATATGAATATTTGTGTGCAAGTTTTTGTATGGATGTATGTTTTCCTTTCTCTTAGGTATATATGTAGAAGTGGAAATTACCAGGTCATATGGTAATTCTATATTTAACATTTTTATGCTACTCCCAAGCTGTTTTCCATAGTGTCTATACCATTTTATACTCCCAGCAGCAATGTACAAGGGGCCAAATTTCTTCCTATGCTTGCAAACACTTATAATTTTTTAAACAGTTTTTAAAAATTAAAGGCATTCTGCTGGGTGTTAAGTTGTATCTCCTTGTGGTTTTGATATGCATTTTTCTAATAACTAATGATGTTAGACATCTTTTCATGCACTTTCTGGGCTTTTGTATATCATCTTTGGAGAAATAGTTATTCAACTCTATCACCCATTGGTTAAATGGGTTTTTGACTTTTGTTCTTGTATTGTAAGAGTTCCTTATGTATTCTGGATACTAGACTCTAATCAGATATGTGATTTGCAAATATTCTCTCCTACTTTGTAAATTTGTCTTTCCCTTTCTTGTTTGTGTCCTTTGCATAAAAGCTTTAAATTTTGATAAGTCCAGTATATCTACTTTTTCTTTTGTCGTTTCCCAAATCCAAGGTCACAAATTTTGTTCCTGTATTTTCCCAAAGATTTTATACTTTTAGCTCTTTTATTTAGGTATTTGACTCATTTTGAGTTAATTTTGTTACATGATGTGATGTGAGGATCCAAATTAATTCTTTTGATTGTGGCTATCCAGTTGACCCAGCACCATTGTTCAAGAGACTATTCTTTCCCCCATTGAAGGATCTTAGTACCACATTGACAATTGCATGAACATAGATGTATTGGTTTATTTCTGGACTCTCAAATCTAATCCACTGGTCTACATGTCTGTATTTATGCTAGCACTACACTGTTTTGATTCTGGAAACTTTGTGGCATGTTATGAAATCAGGAACTATGAGTTCAATTTTGTTCTTTTTCATATTTTCTTTCTTTTGTGCTTTTTTTTTTTTTTGAGAGAGAGAGAGCATGAACCAGTGGGGGAGGGGCAGCAGGAGAGGGAGAAAGAGAACCTTAAACAGACTCACTCCCAGCACAGAGCCTGACGGGGGGCTCTATCTCATGACCTGAGCTGAAATTAAGAATAGAATGCTTAACTGACTGAGCCACCTAGGTACCCCTATATTTCTTTTTCAATATTGTTTTGGCTATTTGGGATCCCTCATAATTTCATATGTAGGATCAGTTTATCAATCTCTACAAGGAACCAGGTGGGATTTGGTAGGGAATGCATACATGATAGGGAATCTGTAGATTGATCTGGGAAATATTTCCATCTAAAAAATATTAGGCATTCCAGGGATACCTGGTTGGCTCAGTTGGTTAAGTGTCTGCCTTTGGCTCAGGTCATGATCCCAGGGTCCTGGGATGGAGCCCCACATCAGGGTCCCTGCTCAGCTGGGAGTCTACTTCTCCCTCTCCTTCTGCCTCTCTCCCTACTCTTGCTCTCTCTCTCTCTCTCTCTCTCTCTGTCTCTCTCTCACTCTCCCTCAAATAAATAAATAAAATCTTTAACAAAAAAAGTATTAGGCATTCTAATACATGAACATGGGATATCTTTCCATTTATTTAGATATTCTCTAATTTATTTCTATTTACTAATGTTTTGTAGTTTTCAGAGTGTAAGTTTTTTTTAAATAAATGTATTCCTAAGTATATTTTTCATTTTGATGCTATTATAAATAGAATTTTTCTTTAAAGATTTTTATTTATTTATTTATTTATTTATTTATTTATTTGAGAAAGAGAGAGAGAACATGAGCAGGGGTGAGGAGCAGAGGGAGAAGCAGACTTCCCACTGAGCAGAAAGCCCCATGTGGGGTTCGATCCTGGGACTCCAGGATCATGCCCTGAGCCTAAAGCAGATGCTTAACCAACTGAGCCACCCAGGTGCCCCTAGAATTTTTTCTTAATAATCATCGTCAGATTATTTATTCCTAGTGTATAGGAATACAGTGAATTTTTGTATATTGATTGTATATCCTGGTACTTTGCAAAGTCACTTATTCTAATAATTTTTAGAGGTTTCCTTAGAACTTTTCTATATACAATATCGTGTCATATTCAAATAGGAATAATTTAAATCTTTCTTTCCAATCTGGATGATCTTTACTTCTTTTTCTTGTCCAATTGCCCTGGCTAGAACCTTCAGTACAATATTGAATAGAAGTGGTGAGGGTGAGTAAACTCTTGCTCCTGACCTTAGGTGGAAAGCATTCAGACTTTCATTATTAAGTATGAAGTTAGCTGTGTTTCTCAGAGATGCTATTTATCAAGTTGAGGGTGGTTCGTTATATTCCTAGTTTGTTGAATGTTTTCATCATGAAAGAGTGTTNNNTATTGTCAAACATTTTTTCTGTATTTATTGAGATGATATTGAGATGTGGAGTTTCCCCCTTCATTTTATTAATATGGTATATCACATTAATGGATTATTGGATATTAAACCAACCTTACATTCCTGGTTGGCCAAATATATAATGCTTTTTATATGTTGCCAATTCAATGTGCTAGCATTTCATTGAGGATTTTTTTGCATCCATATCCATAAGGAATATTGTCCTTAGTTTTCTTGTGATGTCTTTGTCTAGTTTTGATATCATGGTTTACTGTTGGTGTTGTACAGTCTATTGGTTTTGACAAATGTATAATGACATGTATCCACCATTATGGTGTCATACAGAATAATTTCAGTGCCTTAAAAATCCTCTGTGCTCTATTCATCCATCTGTCTCCCATAATCCCTGACAACCAGTGATCTCTTTATAGTCTCCATATCATACTTCTTCCAGAATGTCATACAGTATGTAGCCATTTCTGATTGGCTTCTTTGACTTAGTAATAAGCATTTAAACTCTTCCATATCTTTTCATGGTTTGATAACTCATTTTTTTTAGCAGTGAATAATATTTCATTGTATGGATATGCCACTCATTTATTCATTCACCTATTGAAGGACATCTGACTGCTTACAAATTTTGGCAATCATTAACAAAGCTGTTATAAACATCCATGTGCAGGTTTTTGTATGGACGTAACTTTCAACTGCTTTGGGTAAGTACCAAGAAGCATGGATTGCTGGATCTTATGGTTTGTTTAGTTTTGTAGGAAACTGACAAACTGTCTTCCAAAGTGACTATACTATTTTGCATTCCCACTATAAAAGAATGGGAATTCCTGTTGCTCCTTATCCTCACCAACATTTGGTGAGTTAGTGTTTTAGACTTTAGCCATTCCAAAGATATTCTAATGATATCTCTAATAGATTCTTATTGTTGTTTTCACTTGTAATTTCCCTGATGACAAATGATGTTGACCATCCTTTCATATGTGTGTTTGCCATTTGTGTATCTTTTTGATGAAGTGTCTGATCAGATTTTTAGCCCATTTTTAAATTATGTTCATTTCGATATTGTTGAGTTTAAAGCATTCTTTGTATGTTTTGAATACCAGGCCTTTATCAGATATGTCTTTTGCAAATATTTTCTCCACGTTTGTGGTCTGTCTTCTCATTCTCTTGATAATGCCTTTACAAAGCAGATTTTTTCATTCGTTTTTAATGAAGTCCAATTTGTTGATTATTTTTTTCATGAATTGTGCCTTTAGTGTTTTATCTAAAATAATGAGGGGCACCATAACGAGGAGCACCTGGGTGGCTTAGTTGGTTGAGCACCCAACTCTTGTTTTCGACTCAGATCATGATCTCATGGGTGGTGGGACTGAGCCCCATGCTGGGTTCTGTGCTCAGCAAGGAGTCTGCTTGAATTCTCTCCCTCTGCCCCTCCCCCCACTTGTGCCTGTACGCTCTCTCTCTCTCTAAAATAAATAAGTAAATCTTTAAAAAAAACAAAAAATTAAAAATAAAATGCCATAAGCAAACACAGGACCCTCTAGATTTTTCCCTGTTATCTTCCAGGAGTTTTATTATGTTTGTATTTTCCATTTAGGTATTTAATGCATTTTGAGTTAGTTTTTGTGAGAAGAGTGAAGTCTTTGTCTAAATTCTTTTTTTTTTTTTTCTTGAGGATATCCAGTTATACTGGCACCATTTTTTAAAAAGACTATCTTCTCCATCCTTTTGCCTTTGCTCCTTTATCAAATACATGTTAACTATATTTGTGTGGGTCTATTTCTGAGCTCTCTATTCTGTTCCATTGATCTATTTGTCTATTCTTTAACTAATACCACACTGATTAGTGGAGTTTGATAGGAAGTCTTAAAGTTGGATAATGTTATTCCTCTAACTTTGTTCTTCTCCTTCAATACTGTGTTCATTATTCTGGGTCTTTTGTCTCACTATACAGACCTTAGGATGAGCTTTCAATATCCACAAAATAATATACTGGGATTTTTTGGGGACTGTGTTGAATTTATAGATCAAATAGGGAAGAACTAACGTTTTGACAATATTGAGTCTTCCTGTCCATGGATATGGAATATTTCTCCACTTATTTAGTTCTTTGATGTCTTTCATCAGAGTTTTATACTTCTCCTCATCTAGATCTTGCACATATTTTGTTAGATTTATACTTGAGTATTTCATTTTTGGAGTATCAGTATAAATAATATTTTACTTTTTTTACATTTTGTTTTTAATTTCAAATTTCTCTTATTTATTGGTGGAATAAAGTATTCGACTTTTATATACAAACTTTGTATCCTACAACTTTGTTGTAGTCACTTAGTTCCAGGACTTTTTCATTTTTCCAAATTCTTTTGGATGTTCTATGCAGACAATCATGTCATCTGCAAACAGTGTTATTGTCTCCTTCTTTCCCTAGTTTGCTGGGAGTTTTTATTATGAACGGGTATTGATTTTGTCAAGTTTTTTTTTTGTTTTGTTTTGTTTTTGCATTTATGGATGTGATTATGTGATTTTTCTTCTATAGTCTATGGACTTGTGGATTAATATAGCTACTCCAGCTTTCTTTTCATTAGTGTTAACATGGTATATCTTTCCTTGTCTTATTTTTTAATATGTGTGTGTCTTTATATTTAAAGAAGCTTCTTTTTTTTTTAGATTTATTTATTTAAGAGAGAGAGCGAGCATGTAAGTGAGTGTGAGTGGGGAGAGGGACAGAGGGGGAAGGAGAAAGACAATCCCAAGCAGTCACCACACCCAGCACAGAGCCTGACTCAATGTTCTATCCCACAACCCGTGAGATCATGACCTGAGATGAAATCAAGAGTCAGACGCTCAAGCAACTGAGCCACCCAGGCACTCTTAAAGGTTTCTTTTAAACAACATATGCTTGGGTCTTGTTTTTTTGATCCCTTATGACAATCTCTGCTCTTTAGTTGGTGTATTTAGATAACTGACATTTAAAACGATTTTCTTTTGTGTAGTAGCATTACTGTCAAACATATTTGTTAACCATTTATTACTTGTTGCCCTTGTTCTTTGTTCCTGATATTGTATTTCACTCTTTTTCTGCTTTTGTGTTTTATTGAGCATTTTAAATGACTCTGTTTTCCCCCTTGCTTAGCATATTTATTATACCTCTTTTAAACTTTTTAAAGTAGTTGCTCTAGAGTTTCCAATATATATTTATGACTAATTCAATTCTAATTTTAAATTAACACTAAAACAAAGTGTTCCTAATTTCTCCCTCCCATCCCTTTTATCATTGCTGTCATCCATTTTAATGATGCATAAGACATAATCATTGTATACCATATCATATAGCATTATATAATATATAACAACATATAAATTGTATTATAGAATATTATTGCTTTTTTATTTTGAACAAACTATTTTCTGTCAGACCAATTAAAATAATAAAAATAGAAGTTCTTATTTTATCTTCACTATTCCTTCACTAATATTTTTTCTTTTTTAAATGAAAATCTAAGTTTCTGCAATATAATTTTCCTTCTCTCTGACAAACTTCTTTTAATATTTCCTACAAGCCAGGTCTACTGGCAACGAATTCCTTCAATTTTTATCCGAGAAGTCTTTATTTCTCCTACACTTTTGAAGGATAATTTTGTAAGACACAAGATTTTAGGGATTTTTTTTTCTTTCAACACTTTAAATATTTCACTCAACCTTCTTGCTTGCATGTTTTCTGGGGAGAAATCCAATGTAGTTCTTTTTCCTTTTCCTCTATAGGTAAGGTGTTTCTCTCTCTTTTTTTTAATATCCTAGTTTCTTTCAAGATTTTTTTATCTGCTCTTTTCTGCAATTTGACAGGATAGGCTAGGTATAGATTTCTTTTTTTTTTTAGACTTTATCCTACTTGGTGTTCTCTGAACTTCCTGTATCTGTGACCTAAAGCCTGATATTAATTTTGGGATATTCTCAGTCATTGCTTCAAATAGTTCTGATGTTCCTTTATCTCTTTTCTTTTCCTTCTGATATTCCTTTTCTTTTCCTTCTGATATTCCTATCATGCTTAGGTTACATTCTGTAATTGTCCCACAGTTCTTAGATTTCTTTGTTCCATTTTTTTAAAGTTATTTTTTCTCCTTGTTTCTAGTTGTAGGAGCTCCTATTGACACATTCTCAAGTTCACTGTTCTTTACTCAGCCGTATCCAGTCTATTAATGGGCCCATCAATCATTTCTATTGTGGTATTTTTTTTATTTCTAACATTTCTTTTTGGTCTATTATTAGAATTTCCATTTCTCTGGGTACATTGTCCAATAATTTTTGTAATTTGTCTACTATTTCCATTAGAGCATTTGAATCATAGTTATTTTAAATTCCCAGTCTGATAATTCCAATATCTAAGAAAGGTTGTTGGTTTTCAGTTTGTTCAGCTTTTTACTTGTTGCTAAGTTGCACTGACAATTTCCAAGCTCCTTACATGCTGGCCTAGAAATTGGAAGTAGATTCCTTCTGTTTTAGATTTCTAATTTTATTCTATCATGGTTAGAGAAAATACTTTGTATGATTTCAATCCTTTTAAATTTAATGAGATATATTTTATGGCCTATCATATGTTCTATTCTGGAGAATGTTGCCTGTGCACTTGAGAAGATTCAGAAGAATGTGTATTTTGCTATTGTTGGCTAGGTGTTCTATAGAAGTTTGTTAGGTGTTGTTGGTTTATAGTGTTCAAGTCTTCTAGATTGATATTGGTGCTATGCCTACTTGTCTTATTTATTACTGAGAATGCAGTACTGAAGTTTCTATAATTGTTGAAATGTCTATTTCTCCCTTCATTGTATCATATTTTGCTTCAGGTGTTTGGGGCTTTTTTAGGTGCATCTGTTTATGTTGTTATATCTTCTTGATGAATGAACATTTTTATCATTATAAAGAGTATGTCTTTAGTTCTCATAACTTTTTTTATTAAAGTTTTTTGATATTAGAATTGTCATTCTGGCTCTCTTGTGGTTGTTGTTCACATATTTTTCCATCCTTTACTTTCAAACCTATTTGTATATTTGCATCTAAAATTTATTTCTTATAGACAGTGTATAGTTGGATCTTGCTTTTTTTTAATCCAGTAAAACAATTTATGCCTTTTGATTATATTGCTTAATTCACTCACATTTAATGTTATCATCGATATTGTTGGATTTTTGTCTGCCATTTTATTTTTTGTCTGATTCCTTTTTTTTTTTTTTTTGGTCCCCTCTTCCCACTTTACTATTTTATTTTGCATTAAGTAAATATTTCAATTTTTTTAAAGATCATTTATTTTATAATTTTACATTTTTTCTTAACATACAATAACTTACCTCTTAACTTATTAGAATTTACTTCAGGTTTACAGTAAC
The DNA here is from genome assembly GCF_017311325.1 of Ursus maritimus. NCBI lineage: Eukaryota > Metazoa > Chordata > Mammalia > Carnivora > Ursidae > Ursus > Ursus maritimus. The sequence goes on from NW_024427107.1 coordinate 16,042,476, forward strand.
TTATCTCCAATAAGACAGAGAAATATTACTCTTATATAGCTCTATGCTCTCCTTACCTTCTTTGTAATATTATTGTTATATATGTTATGTCCATATGTTACAAACCCAGCAGAATATTGTTCTAATTATTATTTTATATACTGTTATATTTTTAAAGAACCTGGAAAAAGAAAGAAGAGCAAATATAAATGTATAGTATTTATAATTAACTTTCTTACCATAAGCAGGTAACCAATCCTGTTTGTGCTTCAATTTCTTATCTGTGAAATGGGAAGAGTAATAGTACCTAACTCAAATAGGTAGGCTGAGGACTGAGAAATAGGCACAGAATGCTTAGTCATTCTGGTCATTCTGGAACACAAAATGGAATGGTCCCTGGATCATATAGATTTAATGAATTTTAATAGTTGTTGCAAAGATTAACACAAGCAATAAAAATACAGCTTAAAAATCAAAATAAAGTTAACTTTCTTATTTACCATTTTTTGGTTTTCTTTATTTGTGTGTATGGATTTGAATTACCATCTACATATCTTCCTTAGTTCAAACCGGCTTTGCTCCACCCACTTTCTTTGTGGGGATGTAATATATTTTCAAATATATTACATTTCTATGCATATAGTCCCAAAATAAATATAATTATATGCATTATATATTATATATTGTCTTATGGAATTTATTTTAAATGACTTAAGGGAAGAAAGGAGAAGAAATATACATTTATACCCTCTTAAATTACATAATTATCTTTGCTAATGCTCTTTGTTTTCTATGCTTTTTGTTTTTTGTTTTATGTGAATAGGAATTCACTGATAGCACTTATTCTTGGTCTAAAGAATTTCCTTTTGTATCTCCTGTAAGGTGAGTCTGCAAACAATGAAATATCTTTATTTGGTAACATCTTTATTTTATGTTCTTTTCCAAATTTAGTTTTGCTGAATATGTATTTCTTAGTTAATAGGGTTTTTTTTTCTTTCAGCTCTTTGAGCTTGTCTTGCTACTGCCTCTGTCCTCCATTGTTTCTGATGAGATGTTAGCTGTTGATCTTATTGAGGTTTTCTTGTACATGATTCAGTGTTCTCTTAGATTTTCAAGATTTTTCTCTTTGTCTTTGAGTCTGAGGGTGAGGACAGAATCTACTCCTCTCAGACATGTCTGCTGTACAAGTGTAGTACTGAGTCTGAGTGGTAGCCCTTGGTCTTCACTGCTTGGCTTCCCTGGCATGGAACCTAGTCCCTATGAGTAAGCTAGGACAGTGGCAATCAAGGCCCAGTATTCTTCTGCCAAACCTAGAGTAGAGCTTCTGTCCTACAAATGGGGATGGGGTAGAGAAGAAAGCCCCAGACATCTCAGCCACGTTTGTCTACTTTACAGTTTCTACAAGATGGAGTCCGAGGAATGAGAAACTCTGTTGGTCCACCCCTCCAGCGAGAAATTATTGTCCTAGTCTGTGAGCTGCAGTGGAATACAACCCCATTTTCTTGGCCACGTTAGTGAGGGGTAGAGAGTACATCATTTTGAGTTGTAAGAGGGGAAGAATGGCAGGTCATGGCTCAAGTGCCATAAACTCTCACTGTTCTTACTCAGATTCAGTAATTTTTCTTGATTAACTTTATCTCCATATGCTTTATACCCTTAGGATAATTTCTAGAGACTATAAATTGTTGTACTTTTGGTTTTTTAATATAGTTTATACCAGTTATAGTTACTTCGCTCCAGAGAGGATCCATGGAGCATCTCACATTTCTATTATGGAAGTGCATCTAAATAGTTTTTTTTTTTTTTTTTTTTTTTTTTTTTTTTTTTTTAGAGACAGAGAGAGAGCATGAGCATCAGGGGGGAAAGGAGGGGCAGAGGGAGAGAGAGAGGTAAAATCTTAAGCAGGCTCCACACTTAGGGCAGAGCCCAACGTGGGGCTCAGTCTCACAACCCTGAGATCATAACTTAAGACAAAATCAAGAGTCAGAGGGTTAACCAACTGAGCCACCCAGGCACCCCTAAATAGTATTTTTTTAATAATAAAATACAACATGTAGGCAGGAAAATACCTCATAATACCTTCTTAGGTAACAATTGTAGAACATTTCCATAAGCCTAGAAATTTCCCTTATGCCCTCATTTCTGGCATATTGTTCTTCATTTGTAGTTCCCAGCAACTATTGCTGTGCCTTTGGTCACTTGGTTTTGACTGTGATCAAATTTCATGTAAATGGAATCCATAATGTATTTTTTATACTACTCTCATAGAATGATATAGATTTGTGTGTTCCTTGAACATTTAGTGGAAAGCATACATGGAACTATTGTCGTCAGTGTATTTTTTTAATGAATAAAGTTAAACCATTGATTCAATTTTTTAAATAATCATAAAATTATTCTGACCTTTTTTCTTGAGTCAGAAGATGTTATATTTTTCAAAAAAGGTTCCCATTTTGCCCACATTTTCTTGTCTTATTCTAGTATGTAGGAGTTTTGGTATAATGCCGAATAGGAGATATGATAACAGTTATTTTTGTTCACTACAAAGTGTGCTTTCAACTTTTGCATATCATTTTTTCTGTCATTTTCTTCATTTGGAAATCCCAGAGGAATATATGTTGTATCTTCTGAAGCTTATTCTACATGTTTTAACTACTCTTTTACATTTTTAATCTGATTTTTCTCCCTATCTTGTATTATGGGTGAATTTCTTAATATTATCTTCTCTTCAATTGTTCTCAGTAAATGTTGATTGCTTTTGATTTTTTAATTTCAAAAAATTTAATTATATCATTCTATTCCATATCTACTTGTTTTATTTCTATAAATTTAACTATATAACAATTATTTTTAATGATTACTGACTCTATTATAACTCTTAAAATTCTATGCATTTAAAAGTTTTTTTATAAAGATACTGTTATTATTTTTATTTGTGTAGTATATTCTCCCAAGGTCACATTTAGTTAGGCTATCTTTTTAGGCATGACTTTGGGGACAAATAATTATTTGGAGATTCTTCTTGAGTTGGCAGTTTTGATTCCCCTCCCTCCCCAACACACTTTTCTTTTTTCAGAGGTTTGTGGTAATTCCCACTTGGCTTCTAAGGTCTAAATTCATAAATAGATCTTATCATTGCTGCTCAGGGCTTCTACCTTATGTCAATATTGAATATAGTCATGATCCTTCCATCAGCATATTAGTGAGTACATGGTCTATTTGCTGGTATCAAGGTTGTCAAAGTATAAAGCTTCATCTATTAATAATAGTCCCAGGTTGTATTCAGTAGCAGCTCCCTGACACATGCCCCACTCCCCCGACATTGACCTCTGCTTATGAGCAGAAAAACTTCCCCCTACTTCCTGATTTTGAGCAGTAAGTATGGCTTTAGTTCCCCTTCTCATGTAGTTTACTATTGTTACTCAATAGAAGATAGAAGTCCTGGCCCAGATCCTAGACCTCCCCACCCCCCTACTTGCTGCTTCCTGTAAGCTGCTTTATTTCTGATCTACAGATTTGCCTTATTTTAGGAGCAAAGATTTTTAAAAATCTTTATTTTATCTGCTATTGATAGGTATTTATATGGTGGAGATTGAGGATTTAAAGTATAAATTTAAAATGCCATTTAGGGGTGCCTGGGTGGCTCAATTGGTTAAGTGTCCAACTCTTGATTTCAGCTCAGATCATGATCTCAGGGTTGTGAGATCAAGCCCAGTGTCTGGCTCTGCACTGAGCATGGAGCTTGCTTAAGATTCTTGCTCTCCCTCTTCCTATGCCCCTCCCTCCCTGTGCTGGTACACACTTTCTTTCTCTCTCTAAAAAAATAAAAAATAAATAAAATGCCATTTAAAAATTTTAATAGTTTTATTGAGATATAATTTATATGTCATAAAATTTACCCACTTTAAGTGTGCAATTGATGACTTTTGGTAAATGTATACTGTTGTGTAATTATCACCACAATCTGGTTTTAGGACATTTCCATCATCCCCAAAAGTTTTCTCATGCTCAACTCCAGTAATCTGTGTTCCTACTGCCCCCGCCCCCACCAAGTAGCTAATGATCCAAATTCTGTCTCAAAATTTTAGCTTTTTAAGAAATGTCATATTGATGAAATAAAAAATGTAGTCTGTGGGTCTTTTTTTTCATTTAGCATAATTTTTTGACATTAATCAATGTTTTTTGCATATATTGAGTTTTTTTCTTTTTATTATGGATTCCATTGTAATGGATATATTGCATTTTGTTTATCAACTCACTAGTTGATGGATGTTTATGTTATTTTCAGTTTTGGCTATTATAAATAATGCCGTAATGGAAATTCTTGTATAGAAACATTTGTGTGAACCAAATGTTTTTATTCTGAGTAGATACCTAGGAATCGAATTGATGAGTCCTATAGAAAGTGCACTGGTCATTTTAAGGAACTTTAATCTGTTTTCCAAAGTGGCTGTACTATTTTACATTTAAAAGAGCAATGTATGAGGGTTTCTATTTCTCTACACTCTCATCAACATTTGTTATTGTATGTCTTTTTTATTATAACCTTTCTAGTGTGTTAAATGTTATCTCATTTCCTAATGATTAATGGTGTTATGAATATTTTCAGATGCTTATATGACATTGTATATATTCTTGAAGTGTTTATTCAATTTTTTTGCTTGTTCTTGGGGTGCCTGGGGGGTGCAGTCAGTTAAGCGTCTGACTCTTAGTTTTGGCTCAGGTTGTGATCTCAGGGTCATGAGATGGAGCCCTGTGTTGGGCTCCATGCTCAGTGCAGAGTCTGCTTGAGATTATTTCTCCCTCTCCCTCTGCCCCTCCCACTCACGCATGTTCTCTCTCTAAAAAAAAAAAGGTAAATAAATAAATCTTTTAAAAAATTTTGCTTATTCTTTAAATAGTCTGTCTTATTGACTACAACACCATCTTGACTGGGAGACTCTTCTTAATTTTCTAATAACTATTGTTCTTAGCTAGATCATGCACACTATTTTCTTCAAGCTAGATTGATTCCCTGTTTTCTTATCCAGGAATGCTATCCTCATTCAAAGATAAATTCATGACTGAAACTCCTGGGTGACCCAAGTAGTGAATCTGAATGTGTTCATTAAATATGGCATGTTGGTTTTGCCAATAAATTTGTGTGTGTGTGAGAAGACTCTTACTTTTTATTAATTTTAGAAGGTACAAAATTGGATAGTAGAAAACATCTTTCAATGAAACATAAACCAATTTCAAATTTAATTCATTGTGGGTTATTTTTTTTTCTATCAAAAATGACAAGCTAATGGGCCAGGCAGTTAATTTCAAGCCACAGAGAAATATTCCTGAACTGAGCTAATAATTTAAGAGAATCAAAAGAATCTTAGTTAATGCTAATGGAAAATGGAAAATAATAGCATTTGGGCAATTTCAATTTTTATGAAATTAGTTTCATTTCTGTTTGGCTTTGAGGTCTCTTTACCTGGCTTCCCAAGGCCCAGTTTATAGCTAGGTCTTTTTTCCTTTGTTTTCTTTTGTTCTTCCTTTGCAATTAAATGGCTTTTAGTATTCCACAAAGTTGTACATCCATCCCTGAAATCAATTTTAAAACATTTTAATTATTTCAAAAGACACCTGTTGCTCTTGGTCATCATCCGTAATCTCTCCAGTTTCCCTAGCCATAGACAACCACCAATATATGTTTGTTTGTTTTTGTTTGTTCGTTTGCTTTTAAGACTTTATTACTTTATTTGAAAGAGAATGAGAGGGGGGAGGGACAGGGAAGAAGGAGAAGCAGTCTCCCTGCTGAGCAGGGAGCCCAACTCTGGACTCGATCCCAGGATCCCAGGATCATGACTTGAGCCAAAGGTAGATGCTCAGGTGCCCCTGTTTGTTTGATTTTATAGATTTACCTATACTGGAAATCTCATATAAATGGATTCATACAATTTGTGGTCTTTTGTGGTTGGCTATTTTACTTACCATAATGTTTTCAAGGTCCATCCATGTTGGGGTATACATAGTTTGCATACTTCATATAGTGTGAAGTAGGAGTACAGCTTTATCTTTTGCAGGTGGACATCTAGTTGTCCCAGCATGATCTGTCAAAGACTATTCTTTCCTCATTTAATTACCTTGGCACCCTTGTTGAAAATCAATTGCCTGTAAATGTGAAATATTTCTGGACTCTTTTTTTCTTTTTCTTGCCTAGTTTCCCTATCTAGAATCCCCAGTACAATATTGAATAGGAACCATGAAGGTGCCATCCTTTTCCTTGATCTTAGGGAGAAAGCATTCAGTCTTTAACCACTAAGTGTGATGTTAGTTGTAGGTTGTCCCTAGATATTCTTTATTATGTTGATAACTTCTGTTCCATTTCTAGTTTGCTTAATGCTTTTGTCATAGAGGAATGTTGAGTTATTTTTTCAAATTCTTTTCTGGGCCTGTTGGGATAATCATGTGGATTTTGTCCTTTATTCTATTAATTTAGTGTATGGCATTAATTGATTTTCATTATAATCATTTCTTATGGTGCTGGCTCAGAGCTTCTGACTAAAAATTTGGTCAAGAAACAAATGATTTGAACCTCTTTTTTTAACTCAAAAATAAAATATATATTTTATAATTTCTTTCAGTTGAACACAGATTTTCTGAGTTCTTCTTTTTAAGATTTTATTATTTTATTTGACACAGAGAAAGCTCAAATAGGCAGAGGGAGAGGAAGAAGCAGTCTCCCTGCTGAGCAGAGAGCCCAATATGGAGCTCAATCCCAGGACCATGGGATCATGACCTGAGCCTAAGGCAGATGCTTAACCTACTGAGCCACCCAGATGCCCCAAATTTTCCTGTTTCTTAACAGAAATTACTGTTCATAGAATAATGTACTGGTCTTGGCATCACTCATTTATAGGGCTTAATTAGTGAGTAACTATAAAGAAGATTTGTGCACCAAGACTTGAACAGGTCATTAAATTTTCTATTGATAAATTGGCAAAATATTGGTGCATTCAATTGCATTCTGTTATATTCCTTTATACATTTATCAACCAACATTTACTTAATACCTATTATAGGCCAGGCACAATTGTCATCACAAGGGATTCAGGGATGAACACAATACATTCCCCACCTTAGTTTACATCAGGAGGAAGAGAAGGACATATAAAGAAAGCAAATAATATAAGTACAAATGTAAATCATACTTCAAAATGAATAATAAAATGTAACTTTAAAATCATATTTTAAAATAAACAGGCAACTGATTTGCTCATGTGTATTGGGAACAAATAGCAGCTTAAATTCATTTTAGGACCAGTGAGGCTCAAGGAGATAATGTAACTCAAAGACTTAATGGGTGAGAATAAATTATTTTACTTTCTTAGACGTTGGTGCAGCTCAACTGAATAGGAGGGATAAGTAACAATTGGAGACTTTTCCCTGTCTTTTCCTAGTTTCTGATTTCCCATCCACATTTATATTTCAAATTTTGACTTTCAATTTTGGGAGAATCCCTTAGGTTAGAGAGTAAATGGAGATACTTTATTGGTTGCTGTCTCTATTCCAGCCTAAAGAAACTGAGGGGAAAAAATCACTATAAGTGTGGGATCAGTAAATTCTTTTGCCTCACTCCCAAATCCTTAGTCCGTAGGGGTAGGTGTCATTGTGGGAAGGTGGAATAACCAACTATTGAGAACTGCTTTTCGGTTCATATTTTGTAGCCCAACTCATCTTTCATGGGAGTCCAGGCATCTCATGAACTCTTCTGTGGTAAGACAAGGTTGGTTTACTCCTTTCTCTAAACTCCTGTTTGTCTTCTTGTCTTGTCTACCCTTATATCGTTAGTCATCCTCTTTAAAGTGTGAACTATGTCTTGTCATTATTTATAGTCTTCTGAGTACCTACTATAGAATTTTTTAGAGTGGGCTCCTAAGAATTCATTGAATATTTGTAGACTTAGTCTGAAAGTCTTATCACCTAGTCTTTTCTTGCTAGTGACTCAACACATGTCTTGGAGAGGTAGTATAGCATATTGGTTAAGAAATTGGACCCTAGAGTCAGATTGTATAATTCATAACATATTTATACTATTTGTTAGTGTGGGTTCTCAGCAAGTTAGTTAACTTCTCAATACCTAATTTTCTACAGCAGTATAATGAAGATAATAATAATAACACCTGCCATTTGGATTTATTGTGTGGGTTAAATATGTGAAAGCCCTTATAACAGTGCTAATCACACAGTGCTCAATAAAAATTATTATTACTACTATCAATATTTAGCAATACATCTTTCTCATTTCCAAAGAGAAGAAAATGATGCCATACTGACTGCAAAAGTCATTAAAAAAAATTCAGTGGACCAAATGGACAAAGATACCCAGGAACACAAGCCACAAGGATCAATAAATGTGATACACCATATTAATGGAATGAAAGATAAATATCACATGATCATCTAAATAGATGCAGGAAAAGCATTTGACAAAATTCAGCATCCTTCCATGATAAAAAAAAGAAAACTTTCAACAAATTAGATATAGAAGGAATGTAACTCAATACAATAGAAGCAATATACAACAAACCCCCACCAAACATAACACTCAATGGTAGAAGCTAAAAGCTTTCCCTTTAAGATCAGGAACAAGGCAAGGATGCTCAGTCTCCAATCAACTTAGTTCGATCAATACAATGTTGGAAAACATGATTTGAACAGAAGCTTAAAAAGTGCTTTGGCAGTTGTGTTTTGTCTTTGCTTCTGCACCTGTGCCATTGCCATGGAACATGTTTGGGCTCTCTTGTTGGAGGATAGGAAGCACATGAAGCAGAACTAACTCACCTCTAGGAGTTGTACACCTGAAACTAATGTAACATTTTGTATCAACTATACTTCAATTAAAAAAAATACAACTTAAAGGTCTTACCTAATGATCTTTTAATATTATTTATATCAAGTCCCTCCTCTCACTTACTTCAGATCTTTCATAGTGTGGTATGGTTGCTTCAAACAAGAAGCACTACAGACGGGAAATATGGCTTTTAGTTTCAGCAGTTCAATAATGTAGATTTGATAATCTACTTAAAAACCAAAGTAGACATCTACCCATAATAGTAACACTATAGGACACTTTTCTCACAACCATTTTATCAATGTAACTGGACATTGATCACTAAATGCCACACCTAGAAGACAGATCCATTAACAGTTGTTTGAAAGAACAAAGACCTGAATGATGTGTTCATGTTTTACTCACAATTCATGTTCAAGAGATTTTCTTTATTCTTAATGATGAGACTAGAACAGGACCCTGAATTGGGGTTGGCTTTGCCTCCTGAAAGCTGGACTAGGCAGTGTGGCAGATTTAAGCACAAAAGGGTAAGCCATAACCTTACTAAAAGAGTCCCTGAAAACCAGCCAGAATCAGGAACAATTTCTTATAAAGGAACTATTAAAATTATATATATATAATATATATATTATATATATAAACTTATTTTATATATTACATATTAATTCTATAATTATATAAAACTTATTTAAATTATATATGTTCTGTGTGTGCTTTAGAAAATTATATATTCTGGTACTAATCTTGGGTGGAATGTTTTCTATATGTTAGGTCCATTTAATTTGTAGTGTTGTTCAACTCCTCTGTTTCTTTATTGATTTTCTGTCCGTATCTTCTATCCATTGTCGAAAGTAAGATTTTGAAATCCCCTACTATTATTGTATTGTGTCTATTTCTCACTTCAGATCTGTTAGTATTTGATTAATACAGTTAGGTTATCCAATGTTGAGTGCATATATATATTTGCAATTGTTATAGTCTCCTGATGAGCTGACTCATTATCATTACATAATTACCTTCTTTGTCTCTTATTACAGTTTTTAACATAGTCTATTTTTTCTGATATAAACATAGCCACCCTATTCTCTTTTTGTTTACCATTTGCATGGAAATCTTTTTCCATCCCTTCAATTTCAATCTATGTTTGTTCTTTTTTATTTTTTAAATTTATTTTAGAGAGAAAGAGGGTGTGACGGGAAGAGGGGCAAAAGGAGAGAGAAAGAGAGAATCTCAAGCAGACTCCCTGCTGAGCACAGAGCCTGACGCGGGCTTGATCTCAAGACCCTGAGATCATGACCTGAGCCAAAACCAAGAGTCCAACACTTAACCAGCTGAGCCATCCAGACACCCCTCAATCTATGTGTGTTCTTAAATTTGAAGTAAGTCTCTTGTAAGTAGCATGTAATTGGGTCTTGATTTTTTAAATCTATTCAGCCATTCTTTGTCTTTTGATTAGAGAATGTTATCTATTTACATTTAAAGTAATGATTGCTAAGTAAGGACTTACTTTGGTATCTTACTGTTTCCTGGCTGTTTTGTAGTTCCTTTGTTTCTTTCTTCATCTCTTGTTGACTTCCTTTGTGATTTCATATGTTTTTCTTTTATAGTGGTATGTTTTGATTTTTATATCTTTTGCGCATCCACTGCAGGTTTCTTTGTGTACCAAGAGGCTTATGTAAAGCATTTTGTAGTTATAACAAGTCTATTTTAAGCTGATATCCATTTAAATTTGATTGTAAACAAAGCTCTACCTATTTACTTCTTCTCTCTGCATTTTATATTATTGATATCACAATTTTCATATTTTTATACCACATAACCATTAACAAATTATAGTAGCTATAGTTATTTTTAAACACTTCTGTCTTTTAAGTTTTATGCTAGAGTTTAAAGTGATTTATTCACCACCTTTACAACAATAGAGTATTCTGTATTTGTATACTTACCCTTACAAGTGAGTTTTTACTTTTAAAAGTTTCATGGTGCTAATTAGTGTATTTTCATTTCAATTTAAGAAACTGTTTTTAGCATTTTTTGTAAGGCAGGTCATGTGGTGATGAACTCCCTCATTTGTCTGCAGAAGTCTTTATAGCTCCTTCATTTCTGAAGGTGAGCTTTGCCAGGTATAGTATTCTTGGTTGGCATTTTTTTTTCTTTCAACATTTTGAATACATCTTCCCACTTTCTCTTAACCTGCAGAGTTACTACTGAAAAATCTGCTTATAGTATTTTGGGGGCTTCCTTATATATCATGAGTTGCTTTTCTCTTGCCACCTTCACAATTTTTTGTCCTTGACTTTTGACAATTTAATTTTAATGTGCTTTGGTGACAATCTCTTAATACTCAATCTATTTGGGACTTTTTGGGCATCATGGATATGAATGTTAACTTCCCATTTTAGCTTTAGGATATTTCCTGCCATTATTCTTTAAATAAACTTTCTGTCCCTTTCTCTTACTCTACTCGTTTTGGGACTCCTATAATGTATATATTGTTTCCTCTGATGATGTCCCATAAGTCACATAGGCTTCATAGCTTCTCATTCTTTTTTTCTTTTAGTTCCTCTAACTGAATAATTTCAAATAAGCTGTTTTTGAGTTCACTGATTCTTCCATATGATCAAGTCTGCTGTTGAAACTCCTTATTGAGCTTTTCACCTCTGTCACTATATTCTTAAGTTGGTTCTTTTCTATGGTTACTTTTTCTTTATTAAACTTCTTGTTTTGTTCATACATTATTTTTCTAATTTTCTTGAGTTGTCTGTGTTTTCTTATCACTCATTGAGCTTCTTTAAGATAATTCCTTTGATCTCCTTGTCAAGTAGCTCCTGGATCTCCATTTTTTTATGTTCAGTTACTGGAGCTTTATTACTTTCTTCTGGTGGTAGCATGTTTGCCTGATGCTTCATGAGCCATTTAACCTTGTATTGGTTTCTGTGCATTTGAAGGAGCAAACACTTCTTCCAGTCTTTACAGACTGATTTTGACAGGTAATGACCTTCTCTTATAGGTCCCCAGACTAATGGAACTGCTTCCTGGACTATAGTTAAACAGGGTTGAAGTAATTTCCTGTGGCTGTTGCTGGTTTGTGATTGGCAGTCCTAACACTAGAGGTACAGACATGTGTACCTGTCTACTATCTTCCTGAGCATTCTCCCTCTAGGTTGCTGGGATGGTCTCTGGATGGGCAGAACTATCTCCAAACCATAGTAGAACAGGACTAGAGCTGAGTCGTGGAACTGCTTCACAGACCACAGTCAGATCCATGGTTGCCATACCTGTTATTGGGGGAATGGATGAGTGTGGCTCTTCCTGGATCTGTTGGCAGAGAGGATGGAACCAAGTCCACATGAAGACAGGGCTGCTTCTGGTCCAAGCCAGGACCACAGTCAGTAGTCCTGCCACTGGTGCCTGGGGCTACCTTCTCAAAACAGTCTTCCTTGGTTTGGGGCTCCAGCAGGGTTTCACAACTAGCTACCTGAATCTCAAAGCTCTCAAAGGCACTTTTGTCCATGAATGGTTGCCAAATATTTGTTTTTGTGGAGGCACATGGGCTGGGAACCTCCTATTCTGCCATCATGCTGATGTCACCCCCTCTTCTGCTTACTCTTAAATTTGATTAGTTGTTTTATTACTATGTAGTTATGACAAGTCTTTATGTATTCTACATGCTAGTTCTTTGTTGGACAAATGTTTTGTTCCAGTCTGTAACTTGTCTTTTCATCCTCTTAATTGGATCTTTCACAGAACAGAATTTTAAAATTTTGAAGTCAAATTTATTCATTTTCCATTGTATGTATTCATTTGGTGTTATGTCTAGATTTTTTTGTATAACCCTAAATCACAAAGATTATCTCCTTTGTTGTTTTCAGCATATAAGTCTTGTATATGATTTGTTAGATTTATATCTAAGGATTTCATATTTTTAGTGATTTTTAAATGATACTGTATTTTAATTTTTTTCAGTTTTTTTTTAAATTCCAGTTACTTAACATACAGTGTAATATTAGTTTCAGGTGTACAATTTAGTGATTCAACACTTCCACACAATACCCAGTGCTCATCACAAGAGTACTCCTAATTCCCATCACCTGTTTAACCCACCCCCACCTCCCCTCTGGTAACCATAAGTTTGTTCTCTATGGTTAAAAGTGTGTTTCTTGGCTTGCCTCTCTTTTTTTCTTCTGTGATCATTTGTTTTGTTTCTTAAATTCCACATATGAGTGAAATCGTATGGTATTTGTCTTTCTCTGACTTATTTCACTTAGCATAATACCTTCTAGCTCTATCCATGGTATTGCAAATGACAAGATTTCATTCTTTTTTTATGGCTGAGTAATCGTCCACTGTATTTAAGTACCATACTGATGAATGGATTGTATTTTAAATTTTTTTGTCCATGTGTTCAATGCTGGTATATAGAAATATAAAAGATTTTTTATGTTTGTCTTACATCTCATGACCTTGCTAAGCTTCCTTATTAATTCTAGAATTTTTGGATATGTTCTCAGGATTTTGTATGTAGACAATTATGTCACCTGCAAATTTAGATTAAGTATAATAATACTAAAGTTATTTTGTAGATACTCTTTATGATATTGGGAATTTCTCCTTCACTTGTATTTTTGGGTAGTTTTTATTATAAATGGGTTTAAATGTTGTCAAATGCTTTTTCTGCATATTTGGTGTATTTCTTTTTTAGCTGTTAATAAATATGGTAGATTTTTAAAAAAATCACTATAATGTCAAACCGGCATTACAATATACCTGGAATCTACTTGGTCATGGTATATTTTTAAAATATATGTACTGCTGAATTCTATTTGTTAATATTTTGTCAAGGTTTTTTGTGTCTATATTTGCAAGTAATATTTGTCTATAGTTTTCTTTTAGTGTATTGTCATTGGTTTTCATATCAGGGTAATACTAATTCATAAAATGAAATAGGAAGGGTTTCTTCCTCTTATTTTCTGGAAGACATTTGTAGAATTGATTTACTTCATCTTAACTCATTCAACCATTCCTCTTAGGAAGGTGCCCTACATTATTTATTACTCTTGTGTTCATTAAGTAAGATATTAGTGGTTGTGATAAACATGGCTAACATTCCCCAGCATCTTATCTCTTTCTTTCTAAGTGTGTAAGTTTCTATACTTCCCAGCCTCCTTTCAAATAATAAAATCCACATGACTATGTCTGGCCAAGGAAATATGACCAGAAGTGATCTGTAATATTTCTGAGCTGAGCTAATGGAAAACTCCTGCATATTCTTCAATTTATTTTGCCCTTTTGTATGATAAATTTGGGCTGCATGTTTTGAAGTCCCACATTGAAACATGTTGGTTCACTGAGTCATTTCACCAGGGGACACTTACCCAATCTATAACAGATTGAGTGAAAAATAAACTTTTGCTGGGTGAAGACCCTGATGTTTAGTAGCTGTTTATTACTTCAGCATATCCTATCCTATCTTGACCAATGCAGTGCTTAAAACATGTCTAACTTAGACAACACTGAGTTGGAAACCTGGTTGCACATTTCCCTTGTTATTTCCTGTCACTCCCCAAGCCAATTCTGTCAGCAGCTTCCTCTGCTTCAATAAAGTGGTATAACAACAAGTTGAATTGAAGTATTCTATCCCTGAATAAGTCCTTAGAATTTTGAGGGGAGGGGATCTGAATAAGAGCAAAACTGTTCTCCCTGAGGTTTAAAAACTCTAGGCTGGAAAATAGAAAAAGGGAGAATGATGGAATCGTGAATAGAAGTAGAATAGTGTTTGGATCAGGGGAACAGACCTATATGGGCTTTGTGGAAAGTAGTAAATCAGTAAAATCAGTAAAAACCCCTAAATAGCACAATAGGAACCAAGGTTGTCTTTTTTTCTGACCACCCAGCTTGAATAAATATTTTCAATCAGCAGTATTCAAAAGCTGAGAGTCAACAGATTGATGTTTCTATTTGACCAAGTACTTACCCTGAATCCAGAGGTTATGTTAACTACCCTTCTTGATGACTTTGAGAACAGTTAGTAGGTTTGATGCCCACTTGTGCCCTGATAGGTTGCTAGGTACTACTTTTTCTCCACAAATTTTGACATGTTATGCTTTCACTAGCATTTAGCCCAAAATATTTTCAGTTTCCCATATGCTTTATTATTTTGATGTATAGTATTTCATTTTCAAATATTTGGTAATATTTTTTAATATCTTATTGTTAGTGACTTAAAATTCAGTATTGTTAGAGAAGATCATGTGTGTAATTTATTCCTTTGATACTTAGTGAAACTTGTTTTATGGCCCAAACTTTTGGTCTATTTTGTTGAATGTTACATGTAATTTTGTAATAAATGTGCATTGGGTATTATTGGATAGAGTATGCTATAAATAACAATTAGTTCAAGGCAGTTGTTAAGATCATTCAGGTTTCCCATATCCTTTACTGATTTTTTGTTGTTATCGTTACTTGTTCTATCTATTACTGAAAAGAGTACTAAAATATCCAATTATGGTTTTTGATTTTGTTCCTTTAATTAGTTCTTTCAGTTTTTGCTTAAATGTATTTTGAAAGTCATGCTTTGGACTGTTTGCCTTCTACATAAATCGTTTTCTGTTGTTATTATGGTATTTTCTTCCTTATCTCTTATGATATTCTTTTTTTTTCTAAGATTTTTTTTTATTTGAGAGAAAGAGCATGAGCAGGGGGGAGGGGCAGAGGGAGAAGCAGATTTCCTGCTGAGCAGGGAGCCTGATGTGGGGTTCGATCCCAGGACCCTGAGATCATGACCTGAGCCAAAGGTGGCCGCTTAATTGACTGAACCACCCAGGTGCACCAACTCTTATGATATTCTTTATCTAATGTCCAATTTGTTTGATATTATAGTCATGCTAGCTTTGTTATATTCTAAGTTTGCATAGTATATATTCTTCTGCCTTTATATATTCTGTTTTCATATTTAAAGTGTAATTCTATGGGATGTTTGAGCAACTCCATATTGCAAAATTATGTTTGATGTTTGAAAAAATATATTGCATAATGCTAATGAATGGGATTTGTCCTTTTTAGGATGGAACTTGGATTGAAAGTATAGTGAAACCTAAAAAAAAAAAGATATAGCAATATATTTAGTATTACCAATACTCTTCTGCTATCTGAGATGAAATGGATCTGCTGATGATTTACACAGTATTCTTTTTTTTTTTTTAAGATTTGTTTATTTATTTGAGAGAAAGCAAGAGAGCAAGAGAGAGAGAGCTTGTGACTGGGGTAGAGGGGCAGAAGGAGGGAATCTTCACATAAACTCCCCACTGAGCACAGAGCCTGATGTGGGGCTTGATCTCATGACCCATGAGATTATGACCTGAGCAAAAATCAAGAGTTGATGCTTAACTGACTGAGCCACCTAGGTGCCCCACTTTACACAATATTCTATTATTATTGAAAATAAAATAAACTTTGGTTGAGTTTTTAAAGTAAAAAAATATATAGTTCTTTTAAATAATGTATAAGATGGTATTAATTTGTTATTTTATCATCTCTGTCTTTTAACTTGACCATTTCATCCATTTACATTTGATATTATTTTCAATATATTGGGTTTAAGTCTACCATGTGGTACTTATTCTCTATTTGTCCCATTTGTGTTTTATTCCTTTGTTCCTACTTTCTTTTGTTGAGTGGTAAAGTTTTTGGTATTCATGGTTATCTTCTAGTTTGACTTTTTTGCTATACTTCTTTTTCTTATAGTCATGCTAGACATTAAATTATAATAGTATAAATTAGATGTTATATCAATAATTGTGCATGTGTGTGTATTCAGACTTTTTTTATTTTTGTGTGTGTGTGGATTATAGTTTTTAAATGTTGGTTTTATTTCATTGTTTTTTCTTTTTTAGAGATTCCAGAAATGCATAGATAAATATGTGGAATTTTTGTTGTCTAGTTCTTTTATCTAATCATTTTCTTTCTAGCCATTTTACATCTTTTTTATTTTGTTTTCATTCCTTCGATTATTTTTATTCCTATTGTGAATGTTTTTTATTATACTTTTGGTGAGTCCATTCTGCTTTTGATTTCTAATTAATCTGCATTCCTGAAATGATTTTTCCTCATTTTATTTTCTTTATTTTGCTTCCTAAGTTTAGTGAACTCTCATTTCATATCTTCCTCTTTTTATCTATTTATTGTCAGTTTTGAGGTTTTGATCTATGATCTTTTATATCACATTTTTAAAATAATACTTAATTTATTTTGGAGTATTATGTTTTCCTTAACTTCATGGCTTTTATTACTGAGGACCATTTTCTTAAACTGAAATATTTTGACTCTCACTTTCTGATTTCTTCTTACAGTAGCTTCATATGAATATTGCTTGGTATTTGCTACTCATTTAAGTTGTATCATATTCCACCAGCAATATAAGTGAAATGTTTGGATAACTTACTTAACTTCATGATTCCAGAATGTCTTCTTTTACTGAATTTAGCACAGGGCTTATTCTCTAATAAATGACACCTTTGGGGAGTGGTTTGTGTGTCTTCTCATGTTGTAATACTCTTTTGTTTCTATAGGACCTTCTATTCTGAGTTTTACTTATTTATAACCCTTTATCCTCTAAATCTCCAAAAGATTCCTCTTTCCAAGCTGTTCTCCTCCCCCCAAGAAGCACAAACACTTCTGCTCTTGTAGTTTCAAAAACTTTCTTCTTAATTTTCCACTTGTGTTATTTTGCTAGAATTGCCATAACAAAGTACCAAAAGCTGAGTAGCTGAAACAACACAAATCTACTTTCTCACATTTGTGGAGGCTAGAAATCAGATCAAGGTGTCAACAAGGACACACTACCTCTGAAGGCATTAGGGAAAATACTATTCCAGGCTGCTTTCCTATATTCTGATAGATAGTTGGCTTGTGGCAACATAACCCCAATCATCACATGGTATTCTCTGTGTGTGTGCTTGTCTCATCCCAATTTCCCCTTATTTTAAGGATACCACTCCTATTGGATTAGGTCCAACTTCATGACATCTTAACTTAATCATTTACAAAGACCCTATTTCCAAATAAGATCATATTCCTAGGTAAGTCAAGACTTCCACATCTTTTGGGGGGACAAAATTTAACCCATAACACCAGTAGTTGGTATTCACAATACCTCAGGTTTTTGGGGGTAAGGGGTATTATTTCTCCATCCATATTATAAGACTTTCCTTCTGAAGATGATCTTTAGATAACATTTTCTGCATTGCATTATTGTTATTACTATGCTGGACTCTCTATCTTTGATATAATGTTATGTTCCAAGCTTGACTTGCTAATTTCTGAAAATTTCCCCCATATGTATAGAAACTAAAGTTTATTGTACTATGTCCTAGTTGTACTGTAGACATCAGTTGTGATTGGTCCCATTTGCTCTTTTTATTGATCTGCATGACTTTTGAAGGGTGTGTAGAGAAATTAAAATTTGAGTGCCCATTGTTATTTTATGGGATCAAGAAATCTCTATTGTAATGTATTCTAAGATTAATATAAAGATTCCAAACTTCTTTTAAAATTTATTTCAGCCAAGTAATATTGATTCATTGCATTCTTTTCAATAAACTGAATATTTGTTTTCATTTGAAATGTAGTAGCTGTGGTAACAAATTATAAAACATTTGGTGGTCAGATTCAAGTCAACACATATGATTCAGGTAGCTCAATTAAACATATCCCTAGCATGTAATTGGTTTCTAGCTTTTCCTACTTATTGGAAACCCTAGTGTGTATATTATTAATTATTCAGTTTCCTATCCATTCAGATATAGCAATGTATTTAGAGAACTAGGACAGGGGAGATGATTTCACAATGACTGGGAATTTAATAATTTATAAGTTAACTAAAATAGCATCACTTCCAGGTTATCCCACTGCTTAATCTGAACTGAATATTGGACTAACTAAATTGTTGGGAGATCAGTGGAGATAGTATCCGTTTTCCTCATGGCTCTTTTTGGTGCCTGGATCAGACTTTCTCTTGGACCAACAGACTCTAACACCTCTTCTGGAATTGGTTCCAACCGATGATGAGCTACATCTGGCCTGTGAAATGAAAATAGCAAAACCTTTGATTGAGTCCAAGTTAAGTGGATCTACATCATCTGCTCAGTCAACTTTTGCCAAGATGAATGATGCTGTGTCAGTGTTCCATAATTTCAGAGGTGGATTTCCCCTTTTTAAAAACAAAGTGTTTTCCTTTACATAGGCAATGAAAGAAAAAAAAAACTGCTGTGTGTGAAAATGCATTTTGGCTCCTCTATATATTTGGAAACAAACCCCCTAAAATAATCCCATTTTAGCCTTTTTTTCCCTCTTGGATCTCTGCCATCCTGGCCCTTATCAAGTTGCACAAGGGGGCACTGTAGCCATGAAAGTTCTGGAGTACTGATTCATTTCCTTGCTCCCTAGTATCAGAAGAGTTTAAACAGGAACAAGGATGTGATAGGAGAGAGAGAGCACCAATAACTTTCAGAGGCTATGAGTGTTTCCCAGTTGTTTTGACTCCCAGCTCATATACCAAAATATTTACTCCAGAAAGAACACAGATGAGAGACAGATAAGAAACTTGAAGTTTATTTTATGAAGTTGTCCAGTTTCCCACAAAGAAGAGCAATAAATATAGATAAGAGAATGAACTGAACTTGGATATTTTTGAAACTTGGGAAATCACCAAGCTGCAGGACTAGCAGATATGGTAGAGGCAGCACTTCACATCTCCATGTCTAAAGACAAATCCACGCTTAAACGATCTCCATAAGGAGAAATGGAAATTGGGAATTTTGAAGTTAAAGGGGTAATGCAATAGAACATGTTGTAATGTCAGGATTACTGGTATAACCCCTGTAACCTTAGGCCCTGCCAACCTCCAATTCAAGGGATGTCATATTTACATTAATTTTCAAGTTCTGTCTGCATGGTGACCTATCAAACTCACCTTAGGTTTCTATCTCTGTAGAGTTTTTCTAGGTTATTTATGGGATGTTGGGCATATCCACATCAATTTTCTATTGTCAAGGCATGATCTAGGCTTTTACTTTCTGATTTGTGTTCTTGTACAGTTTTTTTAAAAACATCTAATGTCATTTTTCTCTACTCTTCCTCTACAATTAACTTTACCATTATCCAGAATACAAAGGATTCTTCAGTTGTCATGTAAGGACTGAGCTGCCACAATAGCATTTAACTCCAAATACCTTCTTCTGTCATTTGCACTAATTTCACAGTTCACTTGAATCCACTTTCTTAATTCCTACCTATACTGCAATAAATTATCTAACAACAATTAAGTAAAGGTAGACCTGAGAAGTAAATGGCTGAGCTTAGAAGGAAATTAGCTAATGAGGTGCAGGCTGGGATTAATCAGGGCTTGGAAAAATTTTTTCAAATTTATAAATTATATGTATATAAACTATAACATATTGCTAAATTCATATGCAAATTGTATAATTTTATTTTTTAAGTAGTGCTTAAGTTGAAGAATTGCAGAATCATTATTGGTGCCAATCAAGAGCAGAATTATCAAAGCAGAATACAGGCCCAGTAATATGGAAGATAAACCTGAAAAGCTTTCTCAGAACTCAGGGAAAAGTCCAAAAAACATAAAAATGATGGAACAATTTTTAAGATATACACTGGAGATTCAATATATAAATAATGTTTCTGAAGAAGAAAAAATGAACTAAATATCAGTAATTATGGCATAATACTTGAAGTTTCCTGAAGATAATAATATGCACATTGAAAGTCCACATCATGAAATAGATAAAATTAATGAGAAGTGACACACACCAAACTATTTCCCTCTAAATTTTTGGATTGCAAGGGAAGTGAAAATATTCTTTAACTATTCTTTACTCATGCAGTAAAATCAGCTTACTATAAAATAATTAAATCAGGTTAACCTCAAAAACTCACCCTCAATATATGGGTGGAAAGAAATCAGTAGATATTTATAGAGTGTTGGTTGGTAAAAATTAACTCCAAATATTAAATAAACATATATAGCAGCAAAGACTTTATCAGGTGTACAAAAGTTCAGAAAATAAATATCCATGTATTCTTCTTTAAAATAGTAGGTGAAGTTTACTCCAACTTACCCAAATATGAATGAAAATTGTATAATAAAAATGTGGAGTCATGACAAATAAAAAAGCCTTGAAATTGAATGTCTAAGAATTAAACAGGTTGTATTATTATTATTATTATTATTATTATTATTATTATTATAAATACAACTTAAAACAGTTCACATATTAAATACACACTCAAAAGATACAAAATATGGCTTTTCTTTTCTTTTTTTTATATTATGTTAGTCACCATTCAGTGCATCCCTAGTTTTCGATGTAAAGTTCCATGATTCAAAATATGGCTTTTCAAAAATGAATAATTTCTAGTGCTAGAAATTGGAAGTAGATAAGAGCGGTGGGTTGAGCTGAAAGAGAAAAGTGTTCTTTTTACATGGACATTTGTTTTAAAAATAAAAGTATAAATGTATTTTTAATTATCAAAAGGTGAACCTAGTTTAATTCAAGACAGAATTTATTTATCATAAAGTATAAGAGAAAAACTAAAGATGAAAAGTAACAAGGAAAACAGAATCAAACTGCATCAAACAGAAATGTCTGGGAAAATTAACTTAGTGAAAGGCAGACCAGAAAAGTAATACAAGGCAAGCACACATGTGTGTGTGAGTACACATACACACACACACAAAGAACAAAAAGTAAAAGTAAAAAAAAAAAAATCAGTGACAAAAATATTTTATGACAAAAATAAAACCAAAGATACCTACTACTATAAAAAATATAAATAGGCTAAATTCCCTTTTAAAAATACAAAGTTTATAAATTGAGTAAAAAAAAATCATGTTTAAAGGACAAACTCTAAGTTTAGACAATTCTTTTGTTTCTCAAGTTCTCATATGTAAAGTTAGAATTAAGAAGTAAGTAAATCATAGGTTCAGTTTCTGGAGCATGAGCGGTGAAGATTGGTTAATATTTTTATTAATGATTTTTATAATTATTATATCTTTTACAAGAGAATCACATAAAGTGAGAGCAAAACTATTTAAATTGTGTATAATCTTATATATCAGGCAAATAAAATATAGATAAATATATAGAGAACTGGTAGCTGGGAAATGCAAATTAAAACAAGATACCACTAACCACCTTTTTAATGGCCAAAATCCAGAACACTAACACCAAATGCTGGCAAGATGTGGAAGAACAGGAATTCTCATACATTGCTGGTGGAAATTAAAAATGATGCAGCACATTTGGAACACAATTTGGTGCTATCTTACAAAACTAAACAACTCTTACCATGTTTTGCAATGGTGCTCCTTGTTATTTACCCAAAGGAGTTGAAAACTTATTTCCACACAAAAAGATGTACAAGGATGTTTATAGCAGCTTTATTTATAATTGCCAAAACTTGAGGCAACCAAGATGTCCTTCAGTAGGTGAATGAATAAATAAGCTGTGGTACATCCGGATAATGAATATTATTCAGCACTAAAAAGAAATGAGCTGTCAAGCATGAAAAGACATGCAGGAATCTTAAATGCATATTACTAGGTGAAAGAAGCCAATCTGAAAATGCTACATACTGGATGATAACAGCTATATAACATTCTGGAAAAGGCAAAACTATGGAAATAATAAAAAAAAAAAAGATTGATGGTTGCTAGAGAGAAATGGAGGATAGGGATGAATAAGCAAAACACAAAGGATTTTTAGGGCATAAATACTCGGTATGATATTATAATGTTGTATATATGTCATTATGCATTCATCCAAGTCCATAGAATGTACAACAGCAAGAATGACTCTCAATGTAAACTATAGACTTTGGTTGATTATGATGTGTAGGTTGATCCTTGGTAAAAAATGCACCATTCTGGAGAATGATGTTGACAATGGGGGAGATTATGCATGCCTAGGGGCAAAGGGTATTTGGGAAATATACATCTCTCTCAATTTTGTGGTAAACCTAAAACTACTCTAAAAAATTAAAGCTTAAAAACAAGTTTTAAGAATAGTGGTAGAAATACTTTTATTAGAGAAACAGAAAGGTCTGGTATAGTAGTTTTCAACTCTGCTCCTTGGAGCCTATTATGGGGCTTCACAAGGCCCACTCTGAGACAATTTTGGACTTGAAAGACAAAAGGATATAGATGATAAAGGCATAGAGCTCAACACCTTGTAATGAAGTAATACAACAATAACCCCAAAATAATAGAAAACACCTCATTGACATAAGGTCTGAAAAGTAGTAGAAGTAAATTAATTGATCTTTCTGAGAATCATTTTTCTTTTCAACAAAATCGGTTAATATTACCTAGGGTTACCTTGTGGATCTTCTGATATATTAAATTTAAAATATGTGCTATAACTCAGATATCTAATAACTGCTGGCATCCTGTCTTCCCTACGTCAAAGATTAAATGGTTTACTTTAACATTGAGCAGATTATATGCTTTGAATCATCTTCCTTCAACCTGTTACTCATATGCATCATTCCTGTATGCTCAAGAAATGGTGCATTTTCATTTTTGCCTAAACTAAACGAAAAATGTCTGGCAACACTAAATCACAAAAGCATATCAATGCCAAGCACAAATGGCTGTTAGATCATCCAGTTTATGATAGTCTACATCATCCACTGGCACAAAGGATTGGTAATTGACTCTTTGCATATTGTTGTCTAATGTATACAAATTCTTCTTAGTTTTGAAGTTCTGTGCCAGTAAAGTGTCTGGATACTCTTTTTTTTTTTTCCAGAACAATATTCAAATACACTAAAATTTTATTTTACTGCATCTGGTTTAATTGATGGGGAAAAGTTCACATGCAAATGCATATGTTGATCCGCAATATCCCTGTACCCCTCTCCCCTAAAAATGTGAATGTGACACCAGATACTGAGAAGTGATGAGGATACCTCTAACTCTCTGCCACTAGTAACACACCTGACATTCTTATATTGTGCATGTATCATGCAATCATGGTAGAAAGAATGAGAAAGAGGAGAGATGGACATCAGGGGAGGATAAGAGAGGAATTTTACTATTTTTCCTAGAACTTAGCTTTTTTCCCCCAGAAGAAAGCCTTCTTCAAATATAGAGCTATCAGTCCTAATATTCATGCATATGTATGTTAAGCTTGGAACATTAATGTGAAACCAACTATTCTATGTACATTCATGTTTATATGTAAATATTGTCTTTTTTAGTCCTTGTCAATAAATTAGAAAATTATTTTACTATTTATGCTTCACTAAAGAAGAAACTCCATTTTTACAGAAACCTTCTATGCAAGCCTCTACAGAAATGTCTGGTTATTCAGTCTGCATGTGGAGTTTATTTGATTAACAAATATACATGGCAATAGTACATTTTAAGCAGGAGTGAAATAGGAATACCGAGTATTCAAGGAAGATTCATCAGTGCAGGAAAAGCACAACCAAGAATTAAAAATGATGCTAACAGGTGCACATTGGTTTTGATTTGAAAGTTTCTCCATGGTATTTATCTGTAAAACAAGAATTAAAGACCCTTCACCATTTCTTCAGTGAGTTGCTGCTTTGCTTTTCAATTTGCTAATATGATACTCTTTAGATTGAGTATTTATCTACATGACACCAAACATACAGATGAAAACCAAAACATTCAGTCAATCATTCAGCTATTTGTTAATATACATTTGGCATCACTTAGAAAAGAGTAATTAGAAATCATTAACTAGATTTTTCTATTTTTATTTCTATATTTGGCAATATTTAGGTATAGTCATATTTAGTAGTAAGTCTTGGTCTGATTAGTCATTGCCTTTTCTTTTATTTGGTTTTTGTATTCTGGTAACAAAACCTTTTGTCCTGATGTATTTATTTTTTCCCTGATTACTAAATTACAAGCTTCATTTCTCTTTGACTGTTGAGCTCTCACCCAAATTTATTTCCATCAATGTTTTGATTTTTCTTACTCTCATTTCAATTTTCCTAATAGGAAGCATGAATATATTTTTCTATACATTTTATGACTTTCTTATCTATTTCATTCATTCTTATATAAAAGGAATCCATATGACTTAAATTCCTAGAATAAATATGAAATAAGACAGTCCAAAACTTTAAATTTCAATTGAGATTAATTAGTAGGTACATTAGAGAAAGAGTATAGAGGAATGAACCAAGGATCTGGGATGAATGAGTTACTATACCTGGGCACCAAGTTTCCTAAGAGTAGAAAATAAAAACAAAGAATGAATTGAGGGTGAAAAATTGGATGATACTGTCTGAAAAAAAAATCATACAAGTTCATTTAGGACAGTGGTACTCAAACTTTTGGGTTTTTGTCTTAACCCAACAAAGGGCATCAACTCCAATTAGTGTGCTTTGCTTATTACAGAGGGATGGGGTCCTCCCCACACACCTCCAACCCCACCACATGAAAGGCTTATGGTCAGTAAAAAAAAGTTATCTGGACACTCACTTCTCTCTGGAATTCAATGCATATGTTAGTACGATCCAAATATGTTTTCTATGCTTCCTGATGAGTTAATTCAATACAAGGGCAAAGCTTAAAGAAGCTATCACCTATCATGTATCACACCTTGTCTCTGTGCCAGACTAGTTGAGCATTTCCATGTCTCATTTAATTTCCACAATGTGGGGACGCCTGGGTGGCTCAGTTGGTTATGTATCTGCCTTAAGCTCAGGTTATGGTCCCAGGGTCCTGGGATCGAGCCTGTGTGGGGCTCCCTGCTCAGTGGGTAGCCTGCTTCTCCCTTCTCCTCCACACCTGTGTTCTCTCTTGCTATCTCTGTCGCTATCTCTCTCTCTTTCTCTCAAATAAATAAAGTCTTTAAAGAAAAATAATAATAATTTCCACAATGTGTTTGTGGTGACTAGCCCCATTTATAGGTGAAGAAATAGGTTTTGAAGAGATGAGTAGGACCAAGATCACAAGCTAGAAGCACATGAATGGCAGAGCTGGTACATAAACCCTGGATAGCTAAGTGTGCATAAGACACTGCTGGGAGTATAAAGCTCCTGGGCTGCAATACCAGAGATTCTGACTCTGGAGGTTTGAGATACGGCCTTGAAATCTACTTTACAGCATCTCTGGTGATTCTTGAGTGTGATAGAATTGGGGCCAATATTCAAGCATATTGACTCCCAAGCTCTTGCTATTTCTCACTGTGGAAAGATCACTTTTCGCCCAGAGGAACCCATAATTGTATCATTATGTTTCCTAAGTCAGATATGAAAAATCTTCCATGTAGACATCATGCCTCTTATTGAGCTTGCTAAGGTTTTTAAAAAATAATTGATAATAACAGTAGCTGCTGCTTATAGAGCTCTCTTAAGTGCAGTAACATTCTAAGTGTTTTACATGTATTATATCTTCAAACAGGCTTTCAGGTAGGTCCTATTATCACCACCGCTTCTCAGATGAGGAAACTGGAGAAGAACTAGAATTTGGAGCATATTTTGGCTTCTGAAGATATGCTTTTATATCAGTACATGATACTGTTTCTGGGAGTCATTTGGCTAAAAAACAGGTAGTCTCTCAGGACTTAACGGAACTGATAAGCTTTCTTTGGAGTGTACTTGGTGGTGTAATTTAGCTACCAGAATGGGCCACCACACATTGGACAGACAGTTGTTCACAGGATGCTTCAAGGCTGAGTTCAAGAGGAACAACAGGGAAGTAGTTCAGCAGCCTGAAGAAGACTGTAAAGATCAAAACTTCTCCCTAATTTACCCATAAATTTTGTGACTAGTTAGGGTTCAGGTACTACTTCACAGCCTCAGTTGTGAAGATTATTCTTTTGCAGGGTGGAATAAAACACTTGGGACTTTTATTAAGTTTGAAAAAGCCAATACAGGAAAATTTTCCTCAAGTAAAATTAGTATAGTCAATCTCATTCAGGTTTTAATGTCTACTGAAACAGATAAATAATAAAATACATTATACCATTAAATAGGTTACAAATCTATATCTTATGTCAACTTTGCTAAAATTTTGCTCTGGGGTTTCCCTCTTTTTTTTTGTTCTGCTCATGTTTTTATCCTGCCAACGTTCAACCACTGGATCTGTTAAAGAATACCTAATTTGTCTTTGGATTCCCAGAAGCAAGAGAATGTTGATATAAAACAGTCACTCCATAAGTGTTTATTGAATTATAGTAAGTGTCTGCAGTACAGTTTACTTTCTAATAAAAATATATATGCAGGATACCGAAATGTATATTCTCCATTCTCAAATTGTTTCCAATCCACCTTGACCCCAGGCATTTTCATCAGGCTATGTTGCATAATGCTAGATTATACATTTTTCAAATGAAGATTGATTATGAGAATAAATGATTGGATATAGGGCTAAATTGTTGCATCTGTAATGGAATTTGGTGACCCTCTAGTTCAGAACTTTGCAAACTCTTTTAGTGACCAAGCCTTTTCTCAAGCAAAATTTTATATAGAAATCCAAAATGTGGGGTGCCTGGGTGGCTCAGTCATTAAGCGTCTGCCTTCGGCTCAGGGCGTGATCCCGGAGTCCCGGGATCGAGCCCCACATCGGGCTCCTCCGCTGGGAGCCTGCTTCTTCCTCTCCCACTCCCCCTGCTTGTGTTCCCTCTCTCGCTGGCTGTCTCTATCTGTGTCAAATGAATAAATAAAATCTTTAAAAAAAAAAAGAAATCCAAAATGTTACACAGCTAAATCTGGCTGAAGGAGTACATGGGAGCTATTCTTTCCCTGGGTCCCTGAGGAGCTTCACTGCTCAAGCCAAATTCCTTCATTGTATAGTCAAAAAGAGTGAGGCCAAGAGAGATTAAGAAACTGACTTCCCAAGATTACATTACTAGTTAGGTACAGAGTTTAAAATAGAATCTATGTATATTACCTACTAATATTTTTCAGTCAGAACAGAGACTGGTTAGGAGAACAGCAAAGCCCAAAATAGGGTTTGGCCAAACCCAGTAATATAGGCATAGGCAAATCACCTGGGTCAAGCATGAGAAAGTGAGGGTAACATCTGGGTAACATGGGCCATTAGCATGAAGAGACCACACTGATGAAGGGACGATTCCCAGGATGAGAGGCTCAGGTGTGATCTGAGAAGTGAGTTGGCCAGGCTTAGAGACTTCTCTCACAACTTAAGAACACATGCAGAAGGCTCATGGGTGATAATCATTGAGCAAAATGGTCTAATTCCATGGCCAGCCTGCTGGTCACAGAATCACATAAAATCCAACAAGCAATACAACTTTTTAGAGTGTGTACTTCAGGGGTACAATCCTAAGGTGTATACGTTTCTAAATTATAAGTTACAAAAACTTAGCTCCTTTTGATTTGCATGTGGGAATCTAATTTTGCAGTTTCTGCCAAGGATTCGTGGCCTCCACTCTCTTATTTCTGATGTCTTTTAACCCAAATGCTCCTTTTAGCCTTTAACCTGATATGTGTCTTCTTACTTGCCTTCAATTTCTACCTTTGCCCTATATCTTCCTGATTGTCACACATCAAAAGAGAGTTACTATTTAACATTGCAAAATATTCAGCTCATCAGTACCTTACTGGATATTTTTCAGAATAAAGTTGATCTCAGGGGAAAAAAAATGTATGGGCAAGTTAGGAATCCTGGCTTTTATTTTAATAATTAAAGATTAGAGCTGGAAGATCTGAAGAGTTTGTTCTATTATGACCCAGTGATAGAGATCTGATGCACAAAGAGCCCCTGATAAACAACAATTTGTTTAATGATAGCGCTATTTAGGAGAAACCCAAGACTGCTCCAGAATCACTGAAGAGTTTTCTTTCTGTGATTGATTGAGTTGTCCTTCCAAATCTAGGGTAAGGCCACTGGCATGGCAATTTCAGAAAAAGAGCATCTGCTTGCAATATACCTGGCTGCTGGATGTATTCTGGAATTTAATTTCTACTGCTGCCAATCTCTTGACCTTCAAAACACAAACGTTGATCCTGGAAAAAAGGGTTTTATGGTTCAGTTTCATGACTTTTTTTGTCCCAAATGGGCCACTGATTAGGAAATCTTATTTATGTAAGTTGAAGATTTTAAAATATAATCCAAACATCCAGAGGGACAGAGACCCCCCTTAATGAAATTTTAGGGAGATTTGGTCTTTTATGTGCAGAACAAATTTCCCATCTCTGTCCAACATTGATTCTCTTTCTTAATTCTTTGTTGCTAGCAAATGTGACACTTATTTTCTCCTAACAGGTACTACCCCCTCCTGCATATGTACAATCATTTCATCTCCATTCCCTCTCCAAGCCACTAGCTGATTTTTTTTTTAAGTGCTCAGACTAGAAGAGTGTGGCATGAAGTACACCTATTCAAATTAGTCACTGCAAATACAAACAGAGAGGTTCAAAATATTGCATTTGATCATTTTTTCTGTAATTTGCTGTTCATTCGGATGTTTTGTGTATGTTGATTAAATATGCACTTTCTACTGCCTGGGGAGCCAGAGCCCCTCACAGCAGACCAGTGTTATCTGGTCCCAGGAGACTGCAGCACTCCAGAGGGGCACTGTCACACGGACTACCTGCTTCAGCTTGTCTTAGCAACAATGATCACCATATGTGAAGCTGCAGGAAAACAGATGCTGTTTTTCCATTTGTGAAATCAAGTTGTTGGAAAGTAGTCAGGTTTCCAATGTACGAAAGCTCATCTAATCAACCTACGGAGACTGTGTGAGCTTTCTCAGAAATATTTGACAACATTCCCCAAGTACTGGTGACTAGAAACATATATGAAATCATACTTCCAAAATGATAATCCTTTCCCATACTTGTGTTGATAGTATCTGTTTTGATAGGTGAAAATGGAGTCTCTAACTTTCTTGAACAAAGGAAATATATAACCCAGTTTTCAGTTACAAAAAGGGCTTCAGGGCACAGTCTCTAGGTATTGGGTGGATTTACTGTAACATTTTATTTTATTATATGAGTCACAAGTATCAGTGATTATTTCTCCCCTGATGACCGGAACAAGAATGTGATTCATAATCCCCTTCTTATCAATTCAAACGTAAGTCTCCACAAAAGCCCAGTAAACGTTCTGTTCTGCACTCCCGTCTCACTCTTGCCCATATAGCAAGGACTTAACATTATTCTGCAATTTGTATAACAAAATATTTTACTCTTGCTGTTTGCAAAGCTCCTCTTCATTCATAAAACGTGACCTGCTTCTCAGAGTCACTGCCCTTAGCAAAGTATAGTTTGAAACTGATTAGCTAGAATACATACCATACCATGTCAGGAAGGAAAGAAATGTTGGAGAAATATAGTCATTTGCAACCAGATCAACTGCAGATATTAATTTATATGCAATTATTACTGTCTTAAAAGTTTTTTTTTTAACTTAGAAAGGTAGATAAAATCTGAATAGGAGCAGTACAAAATTCACATCCAAGGAATCTGACTGGTAATTCTGTTTCCATCCTGGTTTTATTACAGTCTGACATTTAACTTTTCTGTATATGAAATGTAAGTAATAATGCATAAAAAGTTGTCATAATAAGAAATACAACAAGCTTTAAGAACTAAAAATCTATAAAATACTCTGGTATTAATAACCTCTATTTTCCTCACTCATGAGTTTGTCCTGGACACCCTGGGTATCCTGAGCCAGGAGACGCAGCTTCCTAGAACAGTCATCTCCCTGACATGACTAAGAAACCAATGAATGATGACTTCATCATAGTAAAAATTGTTGTTTGTTCAGAAGACAAATACATTTTGCCTCCTTAGATTAATTTAGGAGTTAGCATTTGAGCTTGGCTTTGAAATGTAGAGATTCAATAGGATGGGTGTTTCCCATAGGAAAGAAACGGCAGGAGTAGGACAAACTTGCTAGCAGGAGAGCACAGGGCATTTGCAGGGGTGAGGGGTTTTAAGTTAATTTGGTCAGAGAAAGTTGAAGTCTAGTGAAGGAGAGCAAGGGGAAAAAGACAAGTAAGTTAAGGCCAGATCATGAATAGTCCTAAATGATGGTCTAAAGAATTCAGATGTGACTCTGAGCAGTGGAAGAGTTAGACAGCTTTTTGCAGCTGAGAATCAAGGTCAGAGCTGCACTTTGAAGATCAGCTTGGGATTTTGGTGCATAGCATAGGCTGAGCTTACTATGGGCTAACAGTCTCTTTATTAAAAGAGGAATCAACTATGGTAAAGTTCAGGAGGGAAAGACCAGAAACATGAAACAATTATAAATAAGTGCCAGGGTATAATTAAAACTGTGTGGTAACAACAGTTGTCACTGAACTTTATAGTCTACAAATCACTTTCATAGTAATCTCAGCCCCTCAATAAATACTTCCTGAATGACTGAACAGTCACTCTTCGAGGTAAATAGGAAAGGTAAGGTATCTGAGAATTGAAGGCACATAGGCTGTAGGTGTTGATATAGGACTCAAAGCCAGATCTCATGGTACCTAATCTTCTGCTTCTTATAGACGGATATGCAGGAGTTAAAGGGGAAAGGCATATCATTAAGTTCTTCTACCTGTCAGTTTACTAAGTACTACAGAGTAAAGGAAGAGAAAATATAGATTATGCTAGGTTTTAGCCCATGAATAATAGTTAAATATTTCTGTGTACAAAGCATTCCTTAAGTGGACATTTAATGACCAAGTATTATGACTGCTCATGGATATGATAGAAGTCTCTCATCAAAGATTTTGGACACATAAATGGCACCATTTCTCAGCCCTCTTGGCAATTCTGAAAGCTACGCAAGAATCTTTGAATAAATTGGATTTCTGCTTAAATTCGCCAAAACTGATTTGGTCTACTAAGAACCCTGACTGATACATAATTCTAGTAAATAGATGTTACAAAGTCTTGCAAAGTTTCTGTACCTTCTCAAGTATGAGGACCCACATCAGAATCCCGGCTCATTACATTCTATGCATTTTGGGACATGTCCCTTGACCTGGATGAGCATATTTTATATCTATAAAATTGTAGAAATAATTTCTATCCCATCTACCTTTATCAAACAAATAAATGCATGCAAAATTAATCTATCAGAAGTAGAGTGATTTATGTTAAAGAAGTGAAAGATTTCATTTGCCCAGAGTATCAGAATTATTTTGGTATCATATTTCACCAATTGATGAGAAACAAATAAATATATTATTTTGGATGTTATTCGAAAGGGAAAAGTTATTTTATTCCTGATTTTTATGCTCTGCTATCCTCTTCCGTATTCTCAAGACATAATGACTTAATACTGCTCAAGGAAAAGAAGAGAACTCACTCAGTTTTCTGAGTCTACAAAGTTCTCAGAAAACTACTCAGCCATTCCACTGTGTGACGGAGAAGGTGAAGTGTTCCTGGGAGCTTGAAACTCAATATAGAAGAATTTCAGAGGTTGGGATACAGTGTATGGGTAACAAGGAGCAGAAACCTTCAACTCAGCAGTCTGATTCCCATTGGAAGATAGGCCAGTCAGCTTAAAATGCACGTATGTGGCAGCCAAGTTCATGACCACCTCCTCATGTCATGAAGGGAAGATGCTCTCCTCCCTCTAGTAAATCTTTCTAGCCTATCTTCTTTCCTCAGAGTTACAACCTCCTGCTCTTCACTTTTGACAGATGACCAGGATTATGATAATGGAAACCATGTGCTGGAGATGTTTGTGGCATGGAGGGTTCAAGTTACTCTGTGGGCAAGTGTCACTTGCATTGGCTTTTGGCCACAGTGAGAGACATGGAAACAAGGCTTCCAAGTTGATTGGCAGCAGTTCCAAATTGTGCAAGCATCCAGGCTATAATATGACAGAAGGATGTTTTATTGAGAGGAATAAAAAGACCACAAATATTTTGTATCTGTAACTGGTAAATGGCAATTTCCTCAAGTCTCACAATGACCCAAAATGTTGCTTACAGAGGCTAGATATTTGGAAGTTGTTTTATGAGCTATTCCTAAAAAGCTCTTATATTTTTCACTTGTGTTCATTCCAATAAATATTAAATGACCATCTAACATGAAGTAGATCCTGATGATATGAAGAAGAAAAATACACAGGCTTGTCCTTTTGGGATTTATAACATGGAAAATTATCTTCTGTTGGTGTGAAAACTCCACTGAGTTGGTCTGACCTGTTAACTTCTTCCTGAGTAGTAGAGAAGAGTAGTCCATCATCATGTTTATTTCATGACATGGCCTCTATTTTTAGATGGCTGCTGGTTTTTTGTTCAGAGTCCCACATTGTGTGTGTATATATATATATATACACACACAAATCATTGTAAGGATTTCATTGTACTTTAGGATTTTAACACAGTTAACAGAGGCTGAGGCTTTCTATCACCTTTATACCACAGTGGCATTGTGGTAAGTCCTGTGTGATATCTAGCCGTATTGTTGTCTCAGTTGAGAAAGCTTGCTTGTTTTCTGCATTTCTGAAACTATTTGGTTTTTTATTGGTTTATTTTTTATACAGTGACCTTGAGTAAAATATCCTTTATTTGTTTAGTTTGTTCAAGGGGAACAGGATCCAATCCATTAGCAAATATTGTCAGTTCTATCTTCAAAGAATGTCCTGTATCTGATCACTTTTATCTCCTCCATCCTTACTACCACAATCCAAGCTACTGTAATGTCTTGCCTGGAAAACAGCGATCATCTCTTACGTCTTTCTTGTTCTCCCCCTGTCTTATGACAGTCTATGCTGCACATAGCAGGCAGAGTGATGTTTGTAAAATGCAATCCAGATCCTGTCACTTCCCTACCATCAAGCCATTCCATCCCAGAGTCAAACTAAAGCCTTCAGGTTCCCATGAATTATAAGAGGGTTGGTGGTCGGAAATGGTGAGAAAGTTAACCTGGAGCCAGGTCTGATGTTTTTCATTTCCTCCCTTTCAAGCCTCACCCTCTGCTGGCCTGGTTATTATTTGAATAAGCAAAATCAGGAATTTGAGCCTACAGCTCCCTTTACCTGGACCTCTCTTCCCCCATACTTCTTAGGCTTTGCTTTCTCATTTCATTCTTTTTTTTTAATAATAATTTTTATTATATTATGTTAGTCACCATACAGTACATCCCTAGTTTTTGATGTAAAGTTCCATGGTTCATATATTGCAATATATGCCCTCCTTAATACCCATTACCAGCCTATCCCATTCCCCCACCCCCCTCCCCTCTGAAGCCCTCAGTTTGTTTCCCAGAGTCCATAGTCTCTCATGGTTCATTCCCCCTTCTGTTTACCCCCCCTTTCTTCTTCCCTTTCTTCTCCTACTGATCTTCCTACTTGTTATGTTCCATAAATGAGTGAAACCATATGATAATTGTCTTTCTCTGCTTGACTTAAATGCTTTCTCATTTCATTCTAGTCTAATCAAATGTCCCTTTCTCAGAGAGACCTCTGCCCACCCCCATGTACATATCACCTTCCCACTGCCACCACCCTTTATCCTCTTATTCTGTGGTGTACCTTCACAGAACTTAAAACCACATAACTTTAAAGAATCCCTTTATTCCTGTTTTCTCCACTAGAATGTAAGCTCCATGACGGCAGGAACATTACTTTGTTCACTATTGCCTACAATAGGGACTGGCATAAAGAAAATATCTCATAGATACTTATTGAATGAATGAATCATCATATTTCATCCTCACCAAAAATATGAGATGCTCTTAACCTCAGTTAAAAGAAGAGGAGCCTGAGGTTCAGAAAGGTTAAATTATTTGCGGTTAAGTATGAGACAGATCCAAAGTATAAATTCAGTGCCTCCTGATATCGAGGCTTTGCTCATTCTTCCAAAGTTCTTTTCATATACATTATTTGAGCTAGTTCTTTGGATAAATAGTTTGGATGTTTATTCAAATATTTATTAAAGAATAGATTTTAAATGTATTTGAGAAAAATAACTCTAGCAATTTTAATTCTATCATTTAAAGTTTAAAGCAAAGAAATAACTTTTACAAGTCATCAGCATCTTTCATGGAATTTCTTCAGGATCATGGGAACCAGGGGCACTGCATCAGCAGCCAGCTTTCTCCTTAGCTACATATCCCTCCATCTGCACTGGTCTTACCACCCACTGCCCCCATGCTCCTGCCCTAAACCATAGTTTTGCATCATAATTGGAAGTGGACATTTTAAGATAAAAGCTGTACCTGGCAAATAAAGAAACATATTTGTTCTAAGTTTAATTAAATAAGTCTGGGCAGCCTTTTTGCAATATGGAGATTAACTGTCAAATTTATGTTAATATGATCTCAGAGAACGAAGCTGCTATAAAAAGTTTCTCCCCTCACCCCTCGCTTAAGCTCCTCATGTTGCCTTATTGAAGTTTCTTTAAATTGGTTGTGTTTTATTAAAATATCACCGGGTCAGTTCTGCAAGAACAAGGTAGTTAAAAATATCTAACAAATTCCAAATGTTAGTTTAAAGACATCGATACAAATAAACTGAAATCATATCTATTATACAGAGAGAAAACTGTCACAATGGTTGAATTTTCAGCATCTCTTTGGAATCATTCAATGCCAAGTTCTTCTTTATCTGATTAACACAGGATTATAAAGATCTTCTGAGCACTCTCAGTATTATACAAAGAGCCTTTCATTTCTCTGAGTATCCCCTCCTTTTTTTTTTTTTGCGTGTGAAAAAAATGTGCCACCCAATTTTTTTATTTTGTGATTTAAGAAAAAAATGCTAACAGTTTGAATCATGAATCCTGTTGTGGGGACTGAGTTAATTAAAAACCTGATGTATACATACAGCTGATCCTACTCACCCTAATGAAGAACATTAATTCTAGGACATGTGTGGCTGTAGTCACATTGCTACAAATTACTGGACTCTTTCCTTTATCTGTTTCCAAGAAAGTCTCCCCCTGTTAGTTAGGAAAAAAGAAAAATATGACGCCTTAGTTCTGGGTAGCATAAATTACACGCATCAATCAGAGAAAGCTTAAATTAAAATACACATTTGGCAAACAAATATGAATATGTTGATCTCATCTGTGAATCAAAATGATTTAGTGCCAGTGCTGACCCCCCACTGTTCAACATGAAGGTCACCGTGAGCAGCTTCTTTCTCATTGAGAAATGTTTTCATGTCTTTTAAGGATACAATTTTATGTATGCCTTAATGTTCAATGTAACTAGTGATTCCTATGTAGAGAGACTGATTTATTTTATAAAGAAAATACAGGCTCATTTTTATTTATGTAATCCAAAACAGATAGCTAAATTAAAATGTAGGGAAAAAAATACAGTGGTTTATGGTTTCTGGGCTGAGGATTCTCCAATGTGTTTATGATATTTTCTAATCTAGCAGAATACTATTTGTGAAATGGAATGCTACACCTTTCCGATATTGAGTGACCATAAATCAGTCTGCTCTTATCACCTACTGCATACATTCTTGGAACAGGGATAACTACTTGAGAGATGCCCATTATATGGCAAACCTTAAGTAGAGATGATCTTGGGTCTTTCAGGTTGCCATGTCTCGAAAATATCTGTAGGCAAAGCAGGCAGATTGAGTAAGGCAATGATCTTCCTGGACAGAAGCATGTTTTATGTTACAACATTTATTTTGAATATTCATGTTGTATTTTCTTGCTAAGATTTCATTCTCATAACTACAAACCAGTATAATGATCCTGTCTGTATTAAAGGGAGGAGTAGCGATGCATGCCTTTGATAGTTAGGTTGCAACTCAATACTGAGAACCTTCACAGCTAAACGGAATAAAGCAAATAACAAAACCAAGATAAAACTGTACAACATGTACATTCTAGTCTGCAAAATTACCTGAGGAACTTATTAAATTATAGATTTCCAGGCCTTACTCCTCCAAATTCCAATTCATACGTCTGGAATGAGGAATGAGATCTGCATTTCTCAGTAGTTTTCTAGGTATTTTTTTATTAAATATTACTCAGAAAAAACTTTGAGTAAGACTGCTGGAAAGATGAGTAGGTGAAAAGAAGACCAAGTGATACAGAATCAGTTTGTTTTCAGCAATATGACAGAAGATTATATCAAGAGATTAAATCCTGAGTTGGGATGAGCAATTTCTGCACAAACACTCACTTTCGACAGCAGAAAGCAGGCTTCTAGAGGGGTGTATCATGACAGCTATTTTACATTGAGGTGATTTTTTTTTTTTTTTTTTTTTTTTTTTTGCTGTTGGGGGGAGGGCAGGAGAAGTAAACATTATCAGAGAAGGGAGTTACCCAGAATAAGGCACCTTTTAGCTAAACAGCCAAACTTCTCAGATTTTTTTAAGCAAATTCCAATTTCAAGTATTCAGTTGCATTATCCTCATACTATGTGAACCAATTTTTTATTCAGGAAATATGATCACTATGTTTCTTGGGGAAATTCGCAGACAGACTCAGGTTTACATTCTAAGGTACTAATATACAAGCATGGAAACTTCTAGAAGGAAGAAATCCACTGAAGCAGGGTGAAATAATTATCATTATGTCTTACATATTTTGGGAGGTGGAAGAAAATAGTTTTGTCTATTCCTTCTATGATGCAATTAAGAACACTGAAGTCTTCAGAAAAGTAAAATTACGTGACAAGAAAGCTGATTGAGGAATATTGTGTCTTGAGGAGGAAAAACCCCAAGTCAATTTTGCATAGATCCATGTTGATTGTTAAGATGGCCAAGATGAATGGATTGGTTGTGCCACAGTCTGTTCATTTGGCTCAGATAGGCACTGCCAAGAGTTACTTGGGTACAGTTTTGCTCTGTGCTAATTAGAGTTGGTCAAATGGTCCTCTGATGAATTTCCTTCCCTAGATAGAATTTGAGAGGAAATACAACAAAGGAATTATCGGGGGTGCGGATTATCTATAGGGGCATCTATAGTGGATCCAGGAATGAAGAACCTTGTCTCAAATTCTCAGAAATTTTACTCCCCAACTAATGCAACCCCGTTAAAAGTTCTTTTTTAGTGGGCACACAACCAATACTGCATATGCTGATGGCATTTTCACATACAAATCTGATAGTTAGGCACGCCATTACCCAATTTACACATGCAAATGCAGTAATTGTGTGCACTGGGTGCTCAGGGAAACCTGGCACACGCCCAAAATGGAGGCCTTTTCAAAGCATGGCCAACCCACCAAATTCTTTTTCCACAGCAACTCACAGTACTGTCTTACCTCTATTATACAAAATTCTGTGGGATTCTGGGAGAAAGGATATATGCTTTGTGAATTTTCCTGAATAACCAAAACTTTTTATCTCTATTTGATTTGGACATGTTTTAAGTTCTCTTTCTTTTTCTTCAAATAATTGACTATAGACTTTCTCCCCTTTGTAGTAATCCACCATTTCATTCCTCTGCTTTAAAAAATCAACTCTAATTAGAAAGTACAAATTCTCTCATTATGACTTATTCTCATCTAGACCTTGAAATGAGAATGATTATGAATTGTTGTAAGAAATGATTTGTGCTTTTAAAAGAATGGAGATTACTGTTTACAGCTATGTGCACATGAGTTTACTCCAAGATGCATTTGATTATTCTAATTTACTGAGCTGCTGCAGAAGCAGCCATTAACTATTTCCTGTTTCTTTGTTTATGTATATCAGATATTCTGGGGCCTCTTGACTACTCAGGCAGTACAATGCAGGCAAAGTAATTTAAGAAAAATAAATAGGATTGAGTATATATGCTTTGCCAGTGTTTCTCAGAAAGGAGAAGTCTAAGAGTCTGATATCGATCATGGCAAGATTTTTAGGTTAGCCATTTATAGCAGGAAAATCAGAGGAAATATTTGCCTCTATTTAACAAAATGTGTCCAAAGTAGAGAAATATGGGATATTTTGAGAGGAAAACTTTCAATTAGAAATTATAACTCATTATTTGGGGCACCTGGGTAGCACAGTCGTTGAGCATCTGCCTTCGCCTCAGGGCGTGATCCCGGCGTTCTGGGATCGAGCCCCACATCGGGCTCCTCCGCTGGGAGCCTGCTTCTTCCTCTCCCACTCCCCTGCTGTGTTCCCTCTCTCGCTGGCTGTCTCTCTGTCATATAAATAAATAAAATCTTAAAAAAAAAAGAAATTATAACTCATTATTTATTCAGAAAATATTTACTGTGTACTTATTACATTGTTTTAAGGATCCTTTTATTTCCTTGCTCTGTTCTGGTTTCTATGTACATTCTTATCTCATCTCTATATGTCCCTAAACTAATGGGATTCTCTAGGATTCCAGATTTCAGTCCTCAACCTTTTATTCATTTTACTACCTCTTCTTGAGAAGCCTCATTTTCATTTTTGACCTGCTTATCTTTCTCCAGACTAGACTTCTCTTCTATATTCCAAATTTTTTTCCAGAAGCTTTTTCCTATTCCCATTGGAATGTTCAATGTGCAACAATCTTAACAGGTCCAAGTAGGATTTATATCTTCCCTCTACTTCATACTGGAATCATCTTTAGGTTCTCTCTGGATCTTCAGTCCACATATTCTATTGGTCACTGAGTGCAGTAGTACTCTAATTCAAAATATTTCATCTTGAATCTGTCCCCTCGGGTCTCTTCCTACTGCCTGCTTGAGTTCAGGACAATTGCAATGGTTTTGTAATTGTCATAGGTCTCCACCCTAGGTAACTCTATTTTCACTCTCTCACTTGGGTTGTTTTCTTAAAGTGTACTATGATTATACACTGTTTCACTTAGTGCCTTTCATTTCTCCCACCACATACATGCTAGAGTCCAAATTCCATTGTTTGCTGTGCCAGGTTTAATTGCATTGCCCCTGACTATCTGGTGTCACTGAATAAAGGATCGAGTTTCACCCTGCAATGTTACTGCTCATGCCATTTCCATCTATCAATAAGTTCCTCCCTCCTTATTAGCATTATCTTTCATTCTGTTGCTTTTATTCTTTTCATCCTTCAAAGTTCACCTTAAATGCTTTCTTTTTTATGAAACTCTTATAGCACCTTCTCCAGCAATGGAACAAACTATGTTTTCTTCTCTGTAATGATATCACTTTTTAACATATTAATTACCTACCTTTTTGCATAATAAGTGCTGACAAAGAGTTACCTGTTTCCACATTAGATTATACACTTCTTAAATCAGGAATTATAGTTTATTGATTGACTGTCAATGTCCCCCAGCCAAAGACCTACAAAAATACATTTACAGTTAAAGTTAAATTTATTGCTGTTTCAAAGAGGAAGACTATTAACCATAGGACATGTTAAAATGTTGGAAATGTCTAATTATATATAGTATTCAGGTTCACATTAGGTGCTTTTAGGGAGTATTTAGGGAAGCAAAGCTTTGTTTTTGGATTTGATGCTGACTTGAAGTGCAAGTAATTCTGATTGGTGATCCCAAAAAGTCTAACTAGAAGTAAGAAAACACAGACTGAACTTAGAGCTGTAATTGCCAAAGAATAAGTAGTCATATACATTAGCCATGATAGGTGGATGCTTGATAGTTCTTGTGGTTTAAAAATGTTCATGTTTTGTTTGTGTTTGGACAGAATTATGATATGCTCTTGCTTTTGTCTTGATCCTTCACTGTCATGGTCAGATAAGAGACCTTATCTGGTATTGGTGTTCAGAGAAATTGTTTATGTTTAACTGGAGAACATCAATACCTGGCTATGAGAATCAGGACAGCGCCTAGCAACACCAGGACCTGATAATGCCAGGAAAATTTTTAGCTGTCAGGTCCTGCTTTTTTTCTTCAGTCCTCCTTTTTGACCAAGAGAAGACAAATACAGACCATGGGATATTAATCCATGATATTTACATTTTCTTCATTGCCAGGATGTTGCTGATCAAGATCAGGAGGGTGTCCAGAGAGCATGATTGGTTATTGTACAAAGGTTAGTCCATCCTTTTCCTTTTCTTAAGAGGTGAGTTGTTGAGTCACCCTAATGTAAAAATGGCTGTGCTGTAGCACTTAAGATTCTGAATAAGATACATCAGCTAACTATAAAACAATTACCACAGAAAAATGATTACTAGTCCTTCTAACAAGTCTTGAAGCCAGGAGTATAAAGATTATAAAACCTAATCCAATGAAACGTGTACCAGAATCCAACTGTGTGTATTATTTTTCTTAGTCATGGGTTGTTTTACTTGCCTTGTAACATAAAGGTCAGGCAAAGAAGTATTTACTTTAGGATTCCTCTTCCTTAGCGAGGTAAAATAAAACCAATAGCTTTTGAGTTGTCCATGACAATGCTGGGCAATAAATTTAAAACTGTTGAGTTTCCAGGGCAGATTAGTGTCATTTAAGATGTTTGACAAGACCAGAGACAAGTTTAAGACTATCTATTACAGTCATATTATTCTCTTCTGTGGGATAATTGTAGTTCACAAAGTTTCTAATAATTAGAATGAATACATGGAATAAGTCAGTGTGTAGCGAATATATAAGTTTAATACTCATATCAGAAGTAATGTCCTACTGGGTCATGGACTATATTGAAAGTAAGGGTAATGTCCAGGATAACAGCAATGAACCATTTGCATTTCTCAAACATATAAGATTTCTCGAGTGGAGTTAAATAATTCCTTCAAAACAAGCCAGATTGTCTATGAGCAAACTATTATATTAATAGATTAATATAATATAATATAATAATTATACTAAGGATAGCCCCAATATTAATTTTCACTTCTGATGGGCTAGATTTTGCTGATAGGATTTTAATAACTTCAACAAGAGCTTTTAGTTAACATGAGGTCAAGGTTCAATTTTTATAAGCCTGAAAGGTTGGTATTAAATGATGTGAGGGGGCACTTGGGTGGCTCAGTAGGTTAAGCCTCTGACTCTGGATTTTGGTTCAGGTCATGATCTGAGTCATGAGATGGAGGCCCCTTCCCTCCCCCTGAGGGCTCCTGACTCAACTTAGAATCTGCTTGTCCCTCTCCCTCTGTTCCTCCCCTCCCCCCACTCACACACACGTGCACACACTCTCTCTCTTTCAAATAAATAAATTAATTAAATATTTAAAAAATAAAAATAAATGATGTGAGGCATACTTAAGTATCAGAAGAGGATGGTAAAAGAGAGCCTATTTTCTGAACTGTTTAATAATTAATTAGTAATTATTAATTTTGTTGGCAATAAGTTAAATTATAACAGTAGCTATTAATTTAGAAAAATATGCCAGAGAGTTTGGTACTGATTTAAGTGGCAAAAGAACGTAGGAAGTTAAAAGTAGCAGGACAAAGATAAGGAAGATATTTTTGAGAAATTTTTTAGTCAGTTAATAAATGATGTCAAGGTATACTAACAGGCAACATTAGTGGCAGAGCAAACGGTAAGAAAAAGAGTGCTAAAGAACCAGAAAATTAATTTTATTTCATTGTTTTGCATGGAAGTTGTCTACTTTTGCAATCACTAGCTTATTCCAAAGTTTTGGTAAGAATTGTCTACATATATACTTGTCATTTAAAGAGAACTCTCTGTTTAAGT
This sequence comes from Ursus maritimus, assembly GCF_017311325.1. Classification (NCBI taxonomy): domain Eukaryota; kingdom Metazoa; phylum Chordata; class Mammalia; order Carnivora; family Ursidae; genus Ursus; species Ursus maritimus. The sequence continues at coordinate 16,084,776 of NW_024427107.1, forward strand.
TCCCTTTATGGAGTGGATGTTCAAAATTAAGAAAGAAGTAATGTTGCTTTAAATTGGTAAACATTACCCCAATTATCAACACCTTGGAATTTCACTGTTACATGAGTTATTAACAATACCTGCTCATTTCTTTTTCATCAAGGTTCAAGGGCAATTATTCTCTGGGGATTTTTTCAGAATATCAAATCTGTAGATTTCCGATTATACAGGAACTATTTAGGTGGATGTTTTAGAAATGCAGCTAATACCTTTGGTGACAAAGCCTTAGTTATCACATAAGTCTATTGCATTTATTAGTCATATCAGCTTGAAATAGCGTATAATCTATAATTGCAAGTGATTCTTAAAATCATGAGGAGCCTGTGTTAACCTAAAAGATAACTTGTGGCTTCTGGAGAGGATTGATCTTAGTACCACCAAAACAAATGACAGCACTCTGGGCCTTGGAAGTTTCATACATCATTCAATGAAATTTGCAGTATAATATACAATAAATGTATCATGTAACATTTAAAATTTAAAAAAAAACAAAGTTCATTACCTTGTATACATATATGTATATTTCCATAACTATTGTACCTACTTTAAATAATCATGTATGTAGATTTTTTTCTTTAACCAAAGCAATCATTTAGTTGAAAAAAAGTAATCATTTTTTCTCTCTAGACACAAGAGAAAACCAGAGAACAGAACAATCTTGAAATTGCTTATTTTTTCACATGAACACTTATTTAAGAAGGCAAAAATAAACATATATAATGTCATTCAAAATCATTTGCATATTTTGTTAATCTATTGCCATTATAAGACATAAGAATAAATTAAATTTAGGTTCAGCTAACCAATGTTTGTATCTGTTGCTTACCTAGAAATTGTGCAAGCTTCCAAAGATTATTTATTAATTAATTTAATCATTTGTCTAAGGTCTTAAATTTAGTTAAGTATCTAGAAATTACCGATTTTAGTTCACATTAAATCATAGTTTGTAGGATATAAGAATTTCATAAAATTGAATCTTTAAAAACCTAGTGTCCTTCAATAGATGGATGGATAAAGAAGATGTGATACACACACGCACATATACACATACATATACACACACACATATACACATACATACACACACACACACACACACACACACACACACACAATGGAATGTTACTTAGCCATAAAAAAGAATGATATCTTGCCATTTGCAACAACATGGATGGACCTAGAGGGTATAATGCTAAATGAAATAAGTCAGACAGAGATATATGCCATATGATTTTACTCATTTGTGGAATTTAAGAAACAAACAAACAAATGAAGAAAAAAAGACATGAACAAACAAACAAAAACTCCAGACTCTTAAATTGCAGAGAACAAACTGGCGGCTGCCAGAGGGGAGGAGAGTGACCGAATGGGTGAAATAGATAAAGGGGATTAAGAATACACATTGTGATGAGACCTGAATAATGTATAGAATTATTGAATTATTATATTGGTACACCTGAAACTAATACAACACTGTACATTGACTTAACTTCAATAAAGAGTTATTCATCATTATCATTCCATTTAGTTGAGCATAATTATGTACATATAATTTTAAACTTTGACCAAGTTATAGAAACAGTGACACTACTTAATTCACCAAACTAATGTAGGATATTTAAGAAGGTTAAATCATGAGAAATTTACTGTGGTGATATCATGCATATACAGTAATCTAGTTTTTAAAGTCTTTGAATTAAGCTAAAACACGTCTTTTATCTTAGAACTATACCTTTGTCTTATTTTGTATCTATAGTTACAAAGGCTATTATGTAAATACACCTAAAGAGAAACACAAAACAAAACACAAAAAGAAATGCAACTTAATAACTAATTTTTACTTTCCTTTGGACATTTTAGACAATTTATCTGGACTAAATATTCTTGAGTGGACACTTAACTGACTTTAAAAAAATTTTTAAATCAATCTTTCATGTTTCTTCAGAGAGGAGAAAAAAAGGGGAAAAGTCATAGGTGACAAGAGGGAGTCATCTTCATTAAATATGAAATTATTGGTGTAAAAAGTACTTATATGACATGATTGTTTATGTAGAAAAAAACATAGAATCAACAACAGCAAAAACTCCTGGAACTCATCAGCAATTATAACACAGTTACAAGATAGAAGATTAATATGCAAAAGCAATTATGCTCCCTCTGTAAGAAGAGGGAAGAAAATTTAAATGTAGAAAAATACCTGACATACATACACACAAAAGAGAGTGGCAGAAAACTGATTTAGACATAGTTTGGGTTTTTGACAATTTTTTCAACACTTACAATTAAAAGCCAGCATTTATTAGTCCCAGAAATAAAAACAAACAAACAAAAACCCACACAGAAGGATATGTCTCCTCTGTTAAAGTAATCTTTTAAACAAATAAAACAACTTCCTCATGAAGGTGTCTTTGCTTTTTGTTCTAAGCTAATTTCAATTTAATAATCTTTTTCCTGTCAAAAACTCCCCTAGATGGCCACTGAAATTCCAAATTATCCCTGGTGCTATTGTGTCCCTTAAAAAGAGAAACATACCAGTTAGCATCACTGTGAGAAAACATGAAGGAAGCAGGTTTTTGACCAGGAAGAGGCAGAGTTTTAGACTGAGAAGACCCATCAGAACTGTAATGGTTCAAAATATCATGTCGTGAACCTCTATCTCCATATTTTAACCATAGGCCTATCATCACCGAGCAGGGACGGGACAAAACCTGCGTCTAGGCACTTGAAACTATGAAAGCGTTCTCAGAGACACAAAGATAAGACTGAGGAAGGAGCGCCAGAGGGTTTTGAGATGGTGACCCACAGCAAAGTTTGCCCAGTGATCTCTGATCTGAGGAAAACCTCTGAAATCCTCAGACCGTAGGGAGGACTCAAGAACATACTTTTCGTGTACATGCTAATCTACTCCCCTAGGTTATTGTCTGAAAGATAAACAATACCCAAAAAAATAAACAAGGACACAGACCATAGGAGCAGGTGTTAGAAAACTAGAAAAAATTTTTTCTCAGGAAATAATATGAATCTGATTAGATAATAAAAATAACAGTAAAAAGTCCTAAGCGACCTTATTCTTAAGAAAACTAAATAAACTAATTGTTAAAAGACTTCAACAAATATCAGAACTCAATTTAGTGTCAACATTCCAAGCCATGGGCAGGCTGGCACTTCCAACAGGTAGAGACACAAAGTATCTTAGATGTGCACGCTGTAACTGATCTTAGTGCCCCAGTACAAAACAGTGAAGTCTTTAGCTGACTCTCAATGGAGCCTCCATTTCCTTTCACTAACATACTCTAGTGTATATAAAGTACCATGCTTGGCATTTGTAATAGCAAGTTTTCAAAAGTAGAAAATAGAAGTTCTTCCCTCAAGAGTTGCATTCCAATTGAGAAAACACAAACTACACACATACCGTATTAAGTTGTATTATGATTGTGATTTGAAGCTGGCTTTCTTTTTGGTGGACTCTATTGCAGTCAGCATAACTTTGCTCCTCGTGAACACAACACAGGTTGTTCTGAGCATTTAACACAATGCTTTGTAAGTAGTGGGTCGTCATCAAACAGCTGTGGGTTTGATTTGATAAGGCAGATAAATACTGAACTGATAACTAAACGTATGAAATAGTGAAGGTATGTTCTTTTTCTTCTTACTGTTTAAATGTATTTGTCAGAACTTATTCAAACCTTACAAGAAAACTTAGGATTTTCATCTCTACTACCCCTGAGAAATAACTGAAAGTTAATTAAATGAATAGAATATTGCCAGCCACACAAGTTCTTTGAAGACAAGAAGAAAAATTATTTTGCTCATTGAGCTCTAGCCTAGAGGGGCAGCAACTTGCTCACACCTTCTTATCAGTAGCAATAAATTGGCAGCCTCAACCCATTACAATTCTCTTGGGTGGATGCTGTTACACATTCAGTACTTGGATGCAAGTTTCTTCCGTGGAAGTGTAACAAGAGAACTGAGCTGCTATATCGGGCTCAAAATGTAGAGTCTCTCTTCAGAGATTTTAACTGGTTCATTTCATCTTGACAAATATATTGGGGGAAACTGAAGCTAATAGAAAAGAAGAACAGGAATTGTATTTTTAAAAAATAACTGCAATGGGACTCATACAGGTGGTATAGATGCTTAAGGATGATAGAGTGAGAATGACAGCATTACTTTTCTTTCTTGAAACGGAGACAGGATGTGCCATTGGGGCATACTTGGGAAGATATAGACAGTGAATGAGGCTCAATGGAATTGAACAGGTTTGATAGATGACTATGTGGCCAAAGAAAATGTCCAAGGATAAGGGAAGGTTAGTAGTAATCCAGGCAGCAAGTAGCATTACAGTTTGTAGAATTGGCAGCAAGATCACAAGGAAATTTGGCCATGGATAAAAATCAGGAGCAGTCACCATCTGTATTCATCCATAGAATAGCAAACTCCAGTTACTCGATGAGTTAACGAGTGTGCAAGGATGAGGTCTGAGATATTCAAACACAAATGAAACCAAAGCTGCAAGCCTCACCATTGTGTTTCTGTCGGTGGAGAAAAATGGACTAAGAAGTCAATGAAAAGACTACTGCTTAGCCTGAGATACCTTGATTTGGTGGCTGTTCTCTACCCTTCTGTGGAAAACTCAGGTTATTTGGGTATGATTCCTGGCACATCATGATTGCCTCTGGACCTGGGCAGACGTGCACATTCTAATTGTAAAGCAGAGGCTTGAGAAATGAGGTAGGGTTACATTATGTAGGTCATGTAGCTAGAATGCTACCCATCTTTTAAGAAAGACCTAATCTTCTATGCAACCCACTGGCCCCATACACACACAGAGTACTACCTATTTTCTTATGTAAGCAAATCAAGAAAACAGAATTATATCATTATTGTTTAATATCTTCAGAGCTCAAAAACATAATCCTATGATATACATCTCCTTTAAAAACATGTATCCTAAAAAGTAGAAGTTGGTTTCCATATCTCTAGAGCATTAATTGCATGTTGTTTGTTCTTAAAATATGAAAGACCAAATAGCTGATAGAGAAGATTAGTTGTACTATAGTACCACTTGGTCTGAAGAATCAAGAACCTTGGGTTTTAAATCGAACCTCTCTACTCATTTTGTGATGTTCAATAACTCAATATCCAAATAGATAGTGAACCAGTCACTAAGATCAACAGAGCTGTTAGAAAATGATACATAATATTTAAACATTTCATGTAGTTTTAAGATGTTGGATTCATTTTGACCTATCCAAAATTCTCTGATTAATTTACCAGACCTGTGAAAATCAGGTGATTCAGGTATCCTATAGATACAATGTTTATTCCTTAATATCTCAATTTATCATTGGCCATGAGCTTCAGTGTTAGTCTTAACAAATGTATTCTTCCCTGTCAATCCACCATTAATCCTTAATCAGATGGTGATGTCAAATGGAAAGAAGCCCAATTTTGGTGTTATGTAACTGGATTTGAAATCTCGTTTTGCCTCTTTCTAACTATGCAAATCTGGACAAGGAATTGGATCTCTCTAAACCTCAATTTCTTTTCCTATTAAAGGGAGATTAAAGTAGTTATCACATAGGGTTGTTATAAGGATTAGAAATGATAGGTATACAATGCCTAGCACACATAGTAGATGCTCAGTAAATGTAACTATTATTATCAAGGAGAAAAAATGGTATGGAGTAGTAGGGGGATTAAGCCCTAGGTTAAATCCTGAACTCAGCACTCAGTAGTTTAAAAATTTAAGTTCACTGAACCTCGGTATACTCATCTGAAACATGGAGATAATAATAGCTACCTTACAGGCTTTTTCATCTGAACAATGTACCTGGCATAGTGTGTATCATGTAAAAGTCACTAAATAGTGATCATTATCATTGACACACTTTATTATTAATATCATATTAGGCTTACCAATGGGGGCACAGGTGGAACATATTCATGGTGACTTGCTGGCTAAAAAAATGAGTTTACCCTATTTTACAGGCCTCATTTGATCTTACTTCTCTGTTTTGGTTTCCTTGTTTTATCCTTATTCTCATAGATTAAATAAATATGAAGTGAAAAGCTGAAAATTATTTTAAAAATAATGTTGAATCCAAATTGCATACATCTATTTAGTAAATTGAGCTAAGTAGTTCTGATTTCTTCTTATTTGCTTTTTAAAAAAAAAGCAGGTTGTGTTTTGGCTTTAGAAAGCGAGATCCTGCAGTTGAGACAGTATAGAAATAGCCTTTAAAAGCTAAATGAAATGAATAGTCTTGCAAAGGGGGAAAAAAGGGAATTTTTCACAAGTCCCTGGAAACCAGCAAAAAAGCGTTAGAACTGTTGTTTTCAGTAATAATTGTGATTACTTGGTTAAAATACCCCGTACAAGAAGCTTTCTATGTTTTTTGTGCCTCTACAAGGAAAATTAAAACAGAACACACAGCATTGGGGCCAATTTGTTTCCAAGGAAGTCAATTATTAATACAGTATTTAGTATTTAATGAACTAAGCCTATTTATGTGGAATACTGCAAAGAGATCTCCATACCAGCAGAGAACAGGTGTTAGTATAAGCTTTTCCCGTATGTTTACCAGCTGATTAGTACCGATTAAAATGATAATAATAAAAATTACTTTATATCCAGTGAAAGTAGAAAGTCCCCTGTGTGTTAGAAAATGATTTTATTCCCATTGCCATGGCAGTGATAGGACTGGAGTGACAAGAGTGCACACCCAAGGCAGCCTGAATATCCTGAATTTCTATACCTCAGACTTCTCTCTTTAAGTATCCCTTCCTCCAATAGCCTGTCCCAGGCAGTCAGGACTGTTCACTTTTTTTCATGGCTTTAAGGGAAGGACTAACAGTGACCCCCTCACCAACACCCCATTTGGCAGTGGGAAAAGAACTAAAATTCTCAGTAAATGATGCTTCTTTGTCTGCCTAAGGAGACTAGGTGAAACTATGGATGTCCTGAAGAACCATCCTGGGCTTTACTCACCTCAGAGAGCCCTGAGTAATTGCTAAGAGAACTTTGAGTCTTCCCTGAACTGGAAGTTTCTTGGGAAATCCCTGATTTCAGGCTAGTTTATAGTCAAAATTGTGATGAACATGAAGTCACATTAACCCCAGCCTCAAAAATTCTTACCACTCCTCCTGACACAGTCTACTCATTCTTTCTCAATTGAACCCAGCATACTTTAGTTTCGCTCTTCTCCCAAAAGCTGAGCTCAGAAAATTTTTAGGAATTTAGTTACACTATAGAGATTGAAATAAGAGAATAATTAAAGGTTATTTGCATTGTAACCAGGATCTAATCCCTCAAATCTAACCAATTAAAGGTCCCCTGGGGGAAATTTAGGCATGTGGCCAACTGTAGGTCACATAGACTCATATGCATTCACCTGCCTCATTTATCTGTCAAGTTTTCAGGGCTCAGATTACTATACAATGGAGTTTGTATCATTATGCTTACTGACTTTTCCCCAAAAGTATTGATGGAAACATAGTAAAAAGAATGAATTTTTGAGGTAGAAATGTATTTTTAATTGATTTATTTTAATAGTAGTGGAATGCCTATTGAAATTTGGGGTATAGAAAGGCATAGAGAAAAAACCCAGATGATTTCTGGAAATAAGTATTTTGTAGAAACTGAACAAGAAAGAAGCATCTCGATGCTAATGCCAATTGTTTATATGCTCTACAATATTGAGACTGTGCAATGTATTAAATTATCTTATACTCCTGATTGACATGAGGCTAGAATGACCGAGAACTGCTTTGATAAATGGAAAGTTTGACATTTAAAATAAAAGTTTACTTCAAATTGATTGGTGCAGAATCGAGTTCTTCTCAAGGAAGATTTGGGCAGGTCTCAGACGAAAGCAAGGAACACTGGTTATGGAAGGGGAAGTTTCAGTAGAATTATTTGTTGATCTACCCTCAGCTTCTCTGGGCTGCTACAGGAAACGGACATGAAAGAAAGAGGCTATAGGGTCATTTGGGACTTTGGGGCTTGAGGCAACCATGCAAAAACCTCATGGACTCAGACTCTTTCTCTCTCACAAAAGACACACTGTTAATTTGTCCCCATATGTGTATAGACTTGTGTTGTACCACAGTCACTATGCTGGCAGAAAAGCATTGCTGTTATTTCTATAAAGGAAGCTTTGAATTGTCATGTTCTTCTTTGCCATGATTGGTGACTCTTAACATTCAGTGAAAACCTCTTGTTCTAGCCAGTGGACTTGGAAATGGAAGACTCGGATTGGGAACCAAAAAGGTACAAATCCCATGACGGTCAATTGGCCACTTTTTGGAAAAGCACACTTTAGAAAGTGTGACTAATAACTCTTTTGTATTCTTAGTTCTTTATCTTTAACCCAGAGGCCAATGAACTGGTACCAAGTTAACAGTTCTTACAGTGAACTTCCACCTGTTCTCAGAAAAGCAGCCTGAGCAGAAGGAAGAGGAAATCTGGGGTGAATGATTACAATAGCAGGAAATGTAATATAAAATTTGATCCTATCTTTTAGCACACAACCAGTTCAGGCCTGAACTTTTATCTATAATTTGTGATTTATTTGGCACAAGTTAAGTCCCCAGCTTATCTGTCTATTCTTATTTGTTATCTGTCCAATACATCTGGGTGAAAATACAATTACAGTGAGTATGCCTCAAAATCTCATTAAAAATAGACTATGCTTTCTTTAGGAAAATTTAGAAAAAGTATTAAGATTCAGTATATATACATTGAGTTTAAGGCACCTAAGATACTTCGGGGAACTAGTGTGAACAAATGCTTTATGGATAATATATGAAAAAGAATAAAGAGGGGTTTTTATCAAGTTCCCCAGATATGCTGGAGTGGTGACTTCTTTACTCCAAATAGGTTAGAGGAGGATTAACGACAAGGAGCATCCCTCTAGACTGTAGGAGCTCTCCTCAAGCCTAGGGGGAGCCAGTGCCTCCGTGCTCTTTCTCAGAGCATGGTGAGGGATCTGGCTAGGTGGCTACAAGTGAAACATTGTGGGGCATTGTCGACGATGTGCTGCTGGCTTTTTATTCAAGGCCAATCCACCCATAGGCTAGCCCATGGCTCGCTCATAAAGGAATATATAACTGCAAATTCTAAGAAGTGAAAACTTTTGGGGCCCATATTGCTAACTCCAGTGACCTGACTGCTGGATCTCCTGGCCTTTATGATGTGCAGATACCACTTCTGATTTCTCGGACTTTAACATCCCTGTCCGATTTTTAAAAACTTATTCACTTCTTTGGTACTAGCATCCTTTGTAGTTTTAGGTAAGCTCACTCAACTCCAGCCTCAGAATCCAGTCATTTCTGGAGAAGAAGAATTGCAAAGAGATGACACAGATTATCCTCCAAGTTTAACCACAAGGCTTTGGGCAAGTTCTGGAGATAAGTTGGGTAACACAATGGCTATCAATAATGCTGAGTATCACATTTTCTATAATTTAGCTTCTAGAGATGATTGAAGAGGGACACTGGGATTTCCAGGAACCAAGAGTAATTCTAAAAGGCAAAACCTTAAGGGACAACCTCTTTTTTGGTTCTAGCAGCCAACTGGAGCTGTCACTGGACTAGCAGAGTATCATGATGGTGAGTCCTTTCTGTTAGAAGGGTCAGGCTGTTGTCACAATCTTACGGAATCTTAGAAATCAGTTGTTCCCCTCAACCAGACTCCTTGGGGCAGGACTTTGTAGCTCTGTGCAGTTTCCAGAAAGGATTCACCAACCCACAAATCAATAGTGAACAATGTGGAATTTTCTGGAGATTTTATCAGAAAGATAATAGAGGGGACTTACATGAGACATTGAACAGTATTGTCATTTAAAACTGCTCAGTGGACATGTTTATTTTCCAAACCTTTCTCTCCCTAACTAGAACCCACAGTAATTTTCCTTTCTGTTTTTCCATCACATAGGGTCCAGGTCTTGTGCTGGGTTCCCATCCTCCCCTATTTATTGGTGAAGTTACCAGGATTAATCCCCCTTAGAAGGCAAATGGTGAGCTATACAACAACAACAACAACAACAAAAGCAACAACAGCAAAACATTTCTATTATACCAGAATAAAAGCCTTAAGGAGAGGTGATCATTTTCATGTACATGATGCTATTTACCCTTCTTTGCAGCCAAAGAAGGCAAGTTTTATTCTCCATAGTTGGTAGGTTAGGGGACTGAAGTCCAGAAAGCTTTACAGTTAGTTTGCAAAAAGAGGGGAAATAAAAACCAAATCATATGAGTCCACGTCAGTGTTATTTTTGTACCCCACAGGGAACCAGGCACTCTTGGACACTTAACATCGAAGGGGAGGGAAGAGATTGTTGGCCTTTCATTATAACCCTAGTCACAGAAAGGTAATAAATTTTGACGAGAATGAGTTTAGAGGCCTTGATTTGATCCAGCTATCAGCTTTTCTCTAAGAAAAGGAAGGATCAAGCTCTAAGAAAGGAAGTGATCAAGCCAAAAGAAATCAGGGACTCTTGATTAAGAAAGAAAGGAGAGTCCTCCCAAAGGGTATTTTTCTACAGCTTTCTTATTTTTTTTTAACTAATTTTGTCAGCAGGGGTTCTCTTTGACTATGAAACAGAAGAAGAAGAAAATCTTTTCTTAACAATAATATACACGTGCCATGAGAGAGATGAAGCAGAAGATTAAGCAAGAAACCCAGCTATTTTATTGCCCTAAGGCATTACTCATTTTCCTGACACATTATGTTTTTAATTAAAATTGCATGTGAGTTAATTAAAGTATTCACTCAGGCACTTTTTTGCCTGTTCTTGCATGGGTTCCTTGTTACTCTTTTAGCTTTTTGGTAAAACTCAGTTTCGGTTTAACTCTGCTGCCTTTATCAGCTGCAGCTTTAACAAAGAATCTATATGCTAAGCTAACTAAAAAATATATAAATGAATAAGAATCTAATGTAAAAAACTCATCCTTAACTGACCAGAGGAAAGAAAAGTAGCCAGGGTTGGGATCATTTTGGCTCCTGCATTCTTCCCTGCTTATTTAATAAAAGCCGTGAAAATGGAATTGATAGAAAGTGTATTAATAATGAGTCCTGTGATTTTTCTTGCAATAGATGTGTTTTTCTTTAAAAGACATATTTATCCATCTATAGTCCTTTGTTCTGGAAAGGACCATTGTTTATGACATCTATGGTTATATAACCTCAGCTTTCCCTGATTACAGTTGATTACATCCCTTAAGCAAACACCTGTCTAGATCAACCTATCGATTGACAGGCCAGTAACCCTAAAAGACAGAATCCTTCTTGCAAATGTTGATATAGAGATACAGAGAGTTGGTCACTGGTCAGGTTCATATTAGACCTGTGAGGACAAATAGTGCAGGGCTGCAGGCCACATTGGCTCATTTGCAAACAGAGGAAGATTATTGAAAAGAATACACAAAATGCAGCATTGATGGCTGTAGTCACCTGGCCTATGAGACGGACAGTATCTTCCCATCCCACTTCACAGGAGAGATAGCTGCCTGAGTCCCTACTGTGTCCCCAAGGTGGCTTTTCTTTTTAACAATAAATTTCTCTTTTTCATGGTAGCTAAAATGAATTTGGATCCTTGTAAACGATGGGCTCTGGCTAAAGTATCCATTTTTAAGACTTCATGTATCCCTGAGTAGCCCTGATAGAAATAATATTAAAAAGCAAAATCATAAAATTAGTAATAAGAAACCAACTACAGTAATTCAGGAATGTACAGGCTGAAGCTCTATGGGCAAAGTGAAGTCCAGGGTTGAGAAGAGTACTTTGAACAACCACATTAGAACCTCTTTGTGAAGAGTTTGGGTAATTTTCTTCATTTTTTATTTTTGTTTTTTTGCATCTCCAGTGGTGTTTTAGTACCTCAGTAATATGTTAATGTGTTTGAGAAGCTAGTACCCTTGGGCAGCTATCTGGTTGACCCATTTGTTCATTTTTCTCTGCTACCTAAATTAAAGGCTGCCCTGTCTTTCTCTCCAGATCAGGTTTCTAAAGTATCATCATTAGCCCAGATGGGTGTGATGTTCACCCAAATTTGACTTTGTGCCTTGGCTGGACAGCTCCCTGCCAAGGACCTGGAATCAATTAATCCTCCAAACTCTTGCATGTCCTTCCCTGCTTAAATTCCATGGTCTAGCATGATAATTCCATCCCAACTCTTTACGGCAAAACCATGGCTGATAGTTAAATATCACTATCCATATCACTGCCTAGTTCTTGCCCACATTTGGACGGTGTGTGGGTGGAGAAAATTTACAACTTCCCTAACTGGCCTCCCTTTAAATTTATGATCATAAATCTCGGGTGCATCCATAATGTTGCCTGGCAGTCAAGCCTTTTTCCCTAGACCATCCATTCTCTCACTCTCCTAGACTACCCTTTTATCTCTCCTCTACCTCTGTACCCTTCCTAGATGCACTCATATTCTTGGAGACTGTGTAAAATATCTTCTGATTGCTTCAATATTTCTCAATTAAGGAGGATACAAAGTCATCAGCTGAGAGCAAGGATGGTAAGGTAGGAGCACATATTGAAGATTTGGGGCATGATATTCCCCATCATTTTACTTTCATACCTGCATTGTACCCTGCATATATCTACACATATTGTTTATATGGATGAACTGTCAATGGTTCTACGCATAATTAACCTCTCCACTTATGTGGTAGGTAGATCTCATCCTCTCTGAATGAGGATATTTCTCCAAGTCTCCTTCTCTTCTACATTATCCGTTTGCGCTTTCTTTTGGAGCTTTATCATCAGCATGGCATCTTACTGTTATTTTTCTCATTTTAAAATCCTTTTTTGATTCTTCTTACCCCTTTGGCTACTATCCCTTCATTCTCCCCTCTCATCAATGAACTTCTTGATGAAATTTACTGAACTAGTATTTCCTGTTCCTCTGCTCTCATTTCTTCTTCAGTCAATTCCAGTCAGGCTTTAGCCCTCACCCACTGCATCAAAATTTCTCTTATCACTTCTCCAATGCCCTTTACATTGCTAAACCAAATGGTCAGTCCTCATACATGTGGCTAATCAGTAGTATTTAGCAGAGTTGAGCACTTCTCCCTCTGTGATACACTGCCATCATTCGACTTCCAGGAAATTTGGTTTTACCATTTCACTAGATCCTTCTTCTCAATTTCTTTTGCTGTTTATTCTTCTTCTCCCTGACCTCTTAATGTCATGGTTTCTCAAAACTTAGTTCTTTCACTTTTTTCTTATCTCTATCCATAACCCCTTGGTGATATCATTGAATCTTATGTTTTTAAATACAATTTTTATTTCAATGACTCCCGAATTTATATCTCCAGCTCAGACATTTCTTCTGAAATCCAGATTCCTATATTCACCTGTCTACTTGATATCTTCATTTGAATACCTATCAGGAATCTAATATTTCCATTAAAAACTCAACTCCTGGTATTCTTCCTGCTAATATGCCTTATTTATAGCCCTCTCTACCTCATTGGAAGGCAGCTCTATCTTCCAGTTTCTCAGCCCAAAATCTTCGAGTTATTTATAAGATTTCTCCTTATCTCTTTTTCATGCTCGCTATCATTACTTTATAAGATTCTAAGTCCTTTACCTTGAAAATATTTATCCAAAATCTGACCACTTTTTGCTATCTCCATTTCCACCACACTTGTCCATTGAACATGATTATTGCAAGAGCCTTATAACTGGTTTCTCTGATTCCTTGTTTGTGCCTCTACTGAGAGCACATATAAGAGAGCAGCAAGAGTGCTGTGCTTCTTTTAAAATGTAAATAAAATTAGGGGCACCTGGGTGGCTCAGGTGGTTAAACATCCAACTCATGATTTCTGCTCAGGTCGTGATCTCATGGGTCATGAGATTGAGCCCCATGTCGAGCCACACAGCCCCACGTTGAGCCCTGCATCAGGTTCCACACTCAGTGGGGAGTCTGCTTGAAGTTGGATCTCTCCTTCTCCCTCTGCCCCACCTCATGCATTCTCTCTCTCTCAAATAAATAAAAAAAGATTTTTTTTAAATGTTAATCAAATTATATCATTCATCTACTAAAAAGTCTGCAGTGGCTCCCTGTTTTACTAAACTGAAGTCATTATAATGGGTAACAAGAGCCTTATATAGCTCACTCAGTTCTAAACAGTTACATCTTTGCTGATCCTTCAAAATTCCAAGAACACTCCTCTGTTCCTTCATCTTTCCTCTTAGATATTCACATACTAGATATTCACATGCTAATTCCCTTATATTATTTAAGCCATTATTCAAAGTCACATTTTAATGTGGTCAAACCTCACCACCAATTTAAAATTTCAGTCTCCCTTATCCTGATACCTTGTAACCTGTTCTCTTTTGTTTTCTATAGAGCTTATATCTTCTAACATACTATATGATTTTTATTTTTATTATTTGTTTATTGTTTTCATTCTATTTATTGTCTCCCACATATGCAAACATGATTGTCCTCTAAAATTAGGGTTTGTATGTTTTTGTATTATTTCCAAGCATCAGGAACACTATGCCTGGCATAGAATAGGTACACAATCAATATTTATTGGATGGATGAATGAATGCTTCTGAGGAGACAGATCAAAGATTGCAGAGGCAGAGATAACTAGAATTTGCATGGAAGAGTATAAGATAAAGAGTTCCAGAAACTTGAATAAGGATACCCTTAAATCTTTTGCCAGATACTAAACTGTGACATGTATAAGGTGAGACTCCATGAAGTTAGGGAAATAAGAAATACCAAGGAAAGAACAGATACTTGACAGTCATAAGCTAGAAAATTACCTGAGCCTGCACATATTTGTCCTGATTGACCAGAGTGTAGAGACTACTCTGAGGAAAGGCTACTCTACACTTGCCTAAACAAAGCTTGAAAATGAACCTCAAAATTGTCAAATTAATCTATAAATAAATTCATGCCTTGGCAGACAAATCTTAACACTCTTTAAAGGAACACAACAGAATCCAGACACAAAATCTAGACAACAAAAGGAAGACAACAAAATCCAAACACTGGATATTGTAACATTTACAATTGTAATTTTTTAAAAGTACTATACTTGCAAAGAAGTAGGAAAATGTGACCCATAACCATTGGAAAAATCAGCTAGTTCAAGGCAATATGGATAAAAGAGAAAACTGGCTTTGGTACTTTCTTCCTACACATTCGATGGAATCCCATATCTCAGAGCCTTCCCTTTTGCAACATACCCCCTAGTCTCATAGTGCTCTGAGCTCCACACAGTGTTCTATCTTCTTTCTCTTCCTCTATACCCATCTGAACTCACTTGATCTACCTTTACTTATTCTTTTTTTACTTAGGTTTTCTTTTCTGTATGTATCAAGATTACAACTAGCTAAACTTCACATATGCCTTCTTTTTACCACCCCATGGTATTGTCATCTTACTCTAAATTATAGGAACTTCACTTGAATAGGGAAAGAGATAATTGGGTTAAAATCACTTAGATTGCTGCAACTCATGGAACCACTTATTGATAGGGAATAGGTAGACACCTACTTTGAGTCTCATATCTGGGAGCCAAACAAGTCATAGTTTGGTACAGCTAAACCTAGTAAATTGTTATGGGGCATGAGATCAGGGATGGACAGGTGTGATGGTGAGGGGATACAAAATCACCGAGTGCTGGCCAGATTTCCTTAAATTTCTTTAGCCTTAAACTGGGGTTGTGGTACTTGAGACTGATGTGGGGTGCACCTGGTTATCAAGACTGATAAGGAGTGCGTAAGAAGATACCACGTGGCCCCAGATGGGGAATAAAGTGGGTAAGATTCAAGGAGTTAGAGCCTGACAGGAAAACATCAGTATTGCTGAACAAAAAAGAAAACTCTTCGGTGAGCAACAGTTACTCTGTTTAAGACCTCCTGGATATTTATACATACAGATTCAGCCTCTGCAGCTCAACCTTTGACTTATCTTTGGAATGATCATTTTGTTTAGAAATATTGATTATTCTAACTAAACATTTACCAAAATGCTTAGTTTAACCTAAAATATGTTAATGTATTTCTTTCATGGAATCAGATAACTAACCACCTAATTTTGCAGAAAAATTACTAACGTTTCTTTATTTTTTTTAATGATTTAAACTCAGCAGGCATCTCACCTCAGAAATAGCGAGGCATTATTTAATTTTAAAAGTGCTTTAGTGTGACATTTTAGGCATTTTGAAAAGTGCATAAGAGATAAGGTTACCTGACAGTAGGGCTGTTTCACAACATCATTACACTGATAACTACCAGAGCCATTTCATTTGCATGAAACCATTTGATTATGGCATTAGGAATCAAGTGATATTGTGTTTGGAACCATTTGTGTATGCTATTTATTTTAGCATAATACATATTTATTGGTGTTTTATTCACAATATAAGTCACATGTTAATAACAGTTTAACAGGATTTAGAGCATTGCCTTTTCACATGTTCAGTAACAAGTTCATGAGCAATTCCACAAGGTACACTTATCCATAATCATATATACATAACAGCATTTCTTCCAGAATTGAGCGGATACTTGTATGATATAGTCCCCTTTTTAGGGTTGCCAGATTTAGAAAATTAAAATACAGGACCCTAAGTTAAATATGAACTTTAGGAGGACAATGAATAAACTTTTAGTATAAGTATGTTTCATGCGATATTGGGGACTTACTTATACTAAAAATTATTTATTGATTATCTAAATTTTAAATTTAATTGGATACCCTGTATTTTATCTAGCAGCTCTGTCCTTTGTGTCAGAAAGATAAACTTACCTACTTTTTAAAATATTCAACCACATATATTAACAAGTATAAGCCATATAGAAATTTCACTTCAGTAACATGACATTTAGAGATGCCTTAAGCTGTCAACTCCCCACCCCCTACAAATCCCCTGCCATTTGGGTCTTGGATTTGCTAAAGAGAACTGGGTGACATCTATTTCCCATAAATAAAATCTACTAAATTTTATTGCGCAGAGAGGCCTATTTGGTATAAAAGGATTTAGATCCCAGTTTAGAACTTCATTAGCCCTCAGGGAAGTTTAATTCTTTT
This sequence comes from Ursus maritimus, assembly GCF_017311325.1. Classification (NCBI taxonomy): domain Eukaryota; kingdom Metazoa; phylum Chordata; class Mammalia; order Carnivora; family Ursidae; genus Ursus; species Ursus maritimus. Next base: position 16,101,890 of record NW_024427107.1, read on the forward strand.
TTTGCAGTGATTGGCTAGGGTGACCCTGATAGGAAACTCACCATCAATATTGGTGGAATCTAACTTGATGAGCTGGCCCCACTAACAAAGCCAAGTTCCAAGAGGCAGATGGATGTAATGTCTGGATTATCTTGAACACACTCCCCCATGGACTGTGTGAATTCTCAGTCTCTTCACTAGTGGTAGTAAAAGATGTATTTAGAATAGCTCCTTGCTGAGGGTTCAGCTTGGTGCTCCAACACAAGCAGGCTGCCATTAATGCCAATTGATGGTGCTAATGGCAATTCAAGAACTGTAGGTGGACTGATGGGAAACTAGTCTCAATTTTTTACTTTTTATTCCCATGCCCAACATTGTGCCCCAGTGCTAATCCCCACCCCTTATTTTTATTGAGAGTATTTGGAAGGGGGTTATAGATAAAGAACACGACCAAATCACATCTGCATCACATCTGCATTGTGTGGCTAAACTAGTAATGTAGAGGTTGATGCTGATTCAGAACTACTGCCAATGAATGAACAGCCCTACATGTCAGGAGCTGTCAACACCATCTACCTGTGTGTGTGATTTGTGGATGATTTGTATGCCTCTTGCCAACAGAGTTCATAAACTAAAGATTAATGAGAGGAAGAGGCAACCCATTGGGGGCAAAGCATTAGTAAAGCAGGAGAGTCTTTTGCTGTTTGGAGCTGGAATAACCAGGAGAATTTATCATTGTTTCAGCTGACTTTGGTGTCTAGCCAAGCGAGAGGCACTGACTGCAAGCACATTTGGCTCCGTCTCCTCTTATACCACCTCCAGTGTCCCAGCAATGCTGCCACAACTGCACAAGTTGTTGACAGACTGAAAAACAGTAGTAATTCTCCTTCTTCCTCCTTCTTCTTTGCTATTTTAGAGAGATTTAAATAACAACTTATTCCCCTCATTTGTTATTCTTGATGAATAGTAAATTATTCTAATAGCATTGACTGTTCTATTCATTTATTATTTGAGGATGATTAGAAGTGAATAGCTATTATAAAGCCTTAGAAGTTCCAAAAATTAGACCTTAGAATTTTGTTTCCTTTTCCTTTTGGCTTTGAGCAATTTTCTGTATTGCTTCCTCTAATTCTGTCTCACACACACACACACACACACACACACACACACACACACACCTTTTTCTTCTTTCTTAGTCATGGTCTGTTTTGACTCCAAAACCAGGATGCCCAGTACTTAAAAGTTTATCCAAGGAGGTGATGAATGACCCTCTGGAATGTGATCTCACTCAGACATACAGGGTTTTAAAATATGTTTAGTTTCAATAAGGTTTAATAACTTTCTCACAAATGTGTTATTTAAAGCTATGGAATACTGAGTAAGATATGGCTTGCAGATGACAACAGAGGTGTATGCCAAGATAAATCACATTGATATTTACAGAATAGACTGAGGTTGTAACCTGAGGGTAAAAGAAGATGTACAGTAAATACAAATTATTTTTTGATAATAAGACTTGCTATATAACTCTCTAATATAGGTATTTGAAGCCTTAACCTACTTCCTCAGTCTTATCTCCCTCACCACTCTCTAAATATTCCTCACCAAGTCAAAGTGGATCCATTCCTTTTCCCAAATATTATGTCAGCTTTCCCATAATCTAAATTTTTTGCTTTTGTTGGCCTATAATATTTTTCCAGTTTTTCCACATCACATCTCTGCCTGTGAAAATAAAATTCCTCTATGAAAACTTATTTTAAATCCCTCTAGATCATATGGTTCTTGACTCTTTTCTTGTTGATATGATCTATCACACTGATCGATTTGCAAATGTCAAACCACCCTGCATCCCAGGGATGAATCCCACTTGGTCATGATGGATAATCCTTTTAATGTACTGTTGGATCCTATTAGCTAGGATCTTGTTGAGAATTTTGGCGTCCATATTCATCAGGGATATCGGTCTATAATTCTCCTTTTTGAGGAGGGTCTTTGCTGGTTGGGGGATCAAGGTAATAGTGGCCTCATAGAATGAGTTTGATAGTTTTCCTTCTCTTTCTATTTTTTGAAACAGCTTCAGGAGAATAGGTATTATTTCTTCTTTGAATGTTTGGTAGAATTGCCTGGGGAATCCATCAGGCCCTGGAGTCTTGTTTTTCGGGAGATTTTTGATCACTGCTTCAATCTCTTATAATTAATTGGTCTGTTTAAAAAATCAATTTCTTCCAGTTTCAGTCTTGGTAGTTTATAGGTTTCCAGGAAGGCATCCATTTCTTCCAGGTTGTTTAATTTATTGGCATAAAGCTGTTGATAAAAGTTTCTAATGATCCTTCCTATTTCATTGATGTTGGTTGTGATCTCTCCCCTTGCATTCATAATTTTATTAATTTGGGTCCTTTCTTTATTCTTTTGAATAAGTCTTGCCAGTGGCTTATTGATCTTATTTATTCTTTCAAAGAACCAGCTTCTAATTCTGTTGATCTGAACTACTGTGCTCTTTGTTTCTAATTCATTGATCTCTGCTCTAATCTTGAACTGCCTTCTCGTGCATGGGTTAGGCCTGTTCTTCTTTTCCAGAAATCAGTTGCATTTCTATACATGAACAATGAGACTGAAGAAAGAGAAATTAGGGAATCCATTCCGTTTACAATAGCACCAAAATTTATACGTTATCTCAGAATTAACTTAACCAGAGATGTAAAAGATCTATATTCTAGAAACTACAAATCACTCTTGAAAGACATTGAAGAAGACACAAAAAGATGGAAAATATTCCATGCTCATGGATCAGAAGAATCCTTAAATTTGTATGGAAACAGAAAAGGCCCCGAATCTCCAAGGAACTGTTGAAAAGGAAAAACAAAGCTGGGGGCATCACAATGCCGGATTTCGAGCTGTACTACAAAGCTGTGATCACAAAGACAGCATGGTACTGGCACAAAAACAGACACATAGACCAATGGAACAGAATAGAGAACCCAGAAATGAACCCTCGGCTCTTTGGGTAACTAATCTTTGATAAAGCAGGAAAAAACATCCAGTGGAAAAAAGACAGTCTCTTCAATAAATGGTGCTGGGAAAATTGGACAGCTACATGCAAAAGAATGAAACTTGACCACTCTCTCACACCATACACAAAGATAAACTCCAAATGGATGAAAGACCTCGATGTGAGACAGGAATCCATCAAAATTCTAGAGGAGAACATAGGCAGCAACCTCTACGACATCGGCCAAAGCAACCTTTTTCATGACACATCTCCAAAGGCAAGAGAAACAAAAGATAAAATGAACTTGTGGGACTTCATCAAGATTAAAAGCTTCTGCACAGCCAAGGAAACAGTCAAAAAAAACTAAGAGGCAGCCCACAGAATGGGAGAAGATATTTGCAAATGACACTACAGATAAAAGACTCGTATCCAAGATCTACAAAGAACTTCTTAAAATCAATACATGGGAATCAAATAATCAAATTTAAAAAATGGCAGAAGATATGAACAGACACTTTTCCAAAGAAGACATAGAAATGGCTAACAGACACATGAAAAAAATGTTCAAAATCATTAGCCATCAGGGAAATTCAAATCAAAACCACATTGAGATAAATTAACAAGGCAGGAAACAACAAATGTTGGAGAGGATGTGGAGAAAGGGGATCCCTCCTACATTGTTGGTGGGAATGCAAGTTGGTACAGCCACTGTGGAAAACAGTGTGGAGGTCCCTTAAAAAGTTAAAAATTGAGCTGCCCTATGATCCAGCAACTGCACTACTGGGTATTTACCCCAAAGATACGGACGTAGTGAAGAGAAGGGCCATATGCACCCCAATGTTCATAACAGCACAGTCCACAATAGCTAAATTGTGGAAGGAGCCAAGATGCCCTTCAACAGATGACTGGGTTAAGAAGATGTGGTCCATATATACAATGGAATATTACTCAGCCATCAGAAAGAATGATTACCCAACATTTGCAGCAACATGGACGGGACTGGAGGAGATTATGCTAAGTGAAGTAAGTCAAGCAGAGAAACACAATTATATGGTTTCACTCATTTATGGAACATAAGAAATAGGAAGATCAGTAGGAGAAGGAAGGGAAGAATGAAGGGAGGGGATAAACAGAAGGGGGGATGAACCTTGAGAGATTGTAGACTCTGGGAAACAAACTGAGGGCTTCAGAGGGGAGGGGGGTGGGGGATTGGGATAGGTCAGTAATGGGTATTAAGGAGGGCACATATTGCATGGTGCACTGGGTGTTATACACAAATAATGAATCATGGAACATTACACCAAAAACTAAGGGTATACTGTATGGTGACTAATATAACATAATAAAAAATTATTATAAAAATAAATAAATAAATAAATCCCTCTGGAGTCCCCTTATCTCAAAAGGTTTTCTCCCTTCTATAATCCTGCTTCCTTTCTCTGAAGGACTCCATTCACAATTGTTCGCTGTCATGTATAAGGACAGATTCAGGTTTTATTTGACTTTATGCTATATGAGATTGCCTCCAAAAAATATGAAATTACAATATAAACATAGTTACAAAAAAGAATGTTTTGGAGGTGATATCAGTTTAAATGGTTAAGTAAGGAACTCCAAAAGTCCACCTTTCATAAAAGCAACAGCAGCAGCAAACACTGGGGAAAAAGACAGAATTAACTTTTTTGAACTTTAGAAACTAGTAAATAGCTTGTTTCAATCTAGAGAGTGCTTATTCAAAAAAAAAAAAAAAGGCTGGTGTTTGGTAAGAACAATGAGCTTTGTGATATGTTCATTTACACTAGTTTCATCCCTCACCCCTCAAATCAGTGGTAGACTTGAATAGACCTTATTTGTAAGGATTATTATTTTTGACCAGTCTGGCTCAAAAGGCTTGTCTTTAACTTACCTAATTCACAACATGCCCCATGCTAAAA
>NW_024427107.1:16106801-16109434 GCF_017311325.1 Ursus maritimus
CAAATGGATGAAAGACCTCAATGTGAGACAGGAATCCATCAAAATCATAGAGAAGAACATAGGCTGCAACCTCTTTGATATCGGCCACAGCAACTTTTTTCATGACACATCTCCAAAGGCAAGAGAAACAAAAGATAAAATGAACTTGTGGGACTTCATCAAGATTAAAAGCTTCTGCACAGCCAAGGAAACAGTCAAAAAAAACTAAGAGGCAGCCCACAGAATGGGAGAAGATATTTGCAAATGACACTACAGATAAAAGACTCGTATCCAAGATCTACAAAGAACTTCTTAAAATCAATACATGGGAATCAAATAATCAAATTTAAAAAATGGCAGAAGATATGAACAGACACTTTTCCAAAGAAGACATAGAAATGGCTAACAGACACATGAAAAAAATGTTCAAAATCATTAGCCATCAGGGAAATTCAAATCAAAACCACATTGAGATAAATTAACAAGGCAGGAAACAACAAATGTTGGAGAGGATGTGGAGAAAGGGGATCCCTCCTACATTGTTGGTGGGAATGCAAGTTGGTACAGCCACTGTGGAAAACAGTGTGGAGGTCCCTTAAAAAGTTAAAAATTGAGCTGCCCTATGATCCAGCAACTGCACTACTGGGTATTTACCCCAAAGATACGGACGTAGTGAAGAGAAGGGCCATATGCACCCCAATGTTCATAACAGCACAGTCCACAATAGCTAAATTGTGGAAGGAGCCAAGATGCCCTTCAACAGATGACTGGGTTAAGAAGATGTGGTCCATATATACAATGGAATATTACTCAGCCATCAGAAAGAATGATTACCCAACATTTGCAGCAACATGGACGGGACTGGAGGAGATTATGCTAAGTGAAGTAAGTCAAGCAGAGAAACACAATTATATGGTTTCACTCATTTATGGAACATAAGAAATAGGAAGATCAGTAGGAGAAGGAAGGGAAGAATGAAGGGAGGGGATAAACAGAAGGGGGGATGAACCTTGAGAGATTGTAGACTCTGGGAAACAAACTGAGGGCTTCAGAGGGGAGGGGGGTGGGGGATTGGGATAGGTCAGTAATGGGTATTAAGGAGGGCACATATTGCATGGTGCACTGGGTGTTATACACAAATAATGAATCATGGAACATTACACCAAAAACTAAGGGTATACTGTATGGTGACTAATATAACATAATAAAAAATTATTATAAAAATAAATAAATAAATAAATCCCTCTGGAGTCCCCTTATCTCAAAAGGTTTTCTCCCTTCTATAATCCTGCTTCCTTTCTCTGAAGGACTCCATTCACAATTGTTCGCTGTCATGTATAAGGACAGATTCAGGTTTTATTTGACTTTATGCTATATGAGATTGCCTCCAAAAAATATGAAATTACAATATAAACATAGTTACAAAAAAGAATGTTTTGGAGGTGATATCAGTTTAAATGGTTAAGTAAGGAACTCCAAAAGTCCACCTTTCATAAAAGCAACAGCAGCAGCAAACACTGGGGAAAAAGACAGAATTAACTTTTTTGAACTTTAGAAACTAGTAAATAGCTTGTTTCAATCTAGAGAGTGCTTATTCAAAAAAAAAAAAAAAGGCTGGTGTTTGGTAAGAACAATGAGCTTTGTGATATGTTCATTTACACTAGTTTCATCCCTCACCCCTCAAATCAGTGGTAGACTTGAATAGACCTTATTTGTAAGGATTATTATTTTTGACCAGTCTGGCTCAAAAGGCTTGTCTTTAACTTACCTAATTCACAACATGCCCCATGCTAAAATTGCTGTGGTTAGTAGGTAAGGGTAGGAGGTTGAGGAAGGTGCATTTATTGAAAACATTCACAGGTAAATGTGTTAGTTGCTATTTTCAGAAGCAATAGATAACTTTTGGAGCAAACAATAGACTAACCAAAAAGCTTAGAAGGAAAGGCTAGGGAATGAAATGCTTTGGGAAGTAACAAGTTCAAAAAATTCTGAAATATCTTGAGAATCTTGAAGGCAGCACATACACCCAGGACTGTGGGTATACTCAGGGAAGACCTGAGAAAATCCTAAACTCTCACTTCTGGCTACCTTTGAAATTATGTGCAAGGAGAAAGTGAAGGCAGAGTTGTCAGCTGTCCAGAGAAGTGTTGAATGCATACCCCAATTAACACAGAGACCTGTGACAGCTAGATTTTTTTTGGTTCAAAGCATTTAAGGAAATATCTGTCTAATTATTAGCTGACTACTAAGCAAATGGAAAAGAGTCCAGTGACTACATAGGACAAAGAATACAGACTTTACAAAATTAGTTCAGAAAAATCACTAAACAATAAAAAAAAAATAACTGCGACAGATAGAAACGAGAAATCTTGGGGAGGGGCTAGAATTGAATTTCCAAAGTTACCACATTATACTATTCAGAATGTCCAATTTCATCAAGAAATTATGATGCATACAAAGAAACAAGAAAGTATGATCTAGAGACAGGATAAAAGGCAATCAATAGAAACTTTCCCTGAGGAAACATAGGTGTTGAATTTACTAGACAAAAACTTTAAATCACCTATTGCGAGTATCTTCAAAGAGCTAAAGGAAATCAGTCTAGATAATTAAAAGAAAGCATGAGAATGATATTTTATTAAATAGAAAAGGTC
>NW_024427107.1:16109444-16158912 GCF_017311325.1 Ursus maritimus
AGTCCCCTTATCTCAAAAGGTTTTCTCCCTTCTATAATCCTGCTTCCTTTCTCTGAAGGACTCCATTCACAATTGTTCGCTGTCATGTATAAGGACAGATTCAGGTTTTATTTGACTTTATGCTATATGAGATTGCCTCCAAAAAATATGAAATTACAATATAAACATAGTTACAAAAAAGAATGTTTTGGAGGTGATATCAGTTTAAATGGTTAAGTAAGGAACTCCAAAAGTCCACCTTTCATAAAAGCAACAGCAGCAGCAAACACTGGGGAAAAAGACAGAATTAACTTTTTTGAACTTTAGAAACTAGTAAATAGCTTGTTTCAATCTAGAGAGTGCTTATTCAAAAAAAAAAAAAAAGGCTGGTGTTTGGTAAGAACAATGAGCTTTGTGATATGTTCATTTACACTAGTTTCATCCCTCACCCCTCAAATCAGTGGTAGACTTGAATAGACCTTATTTGTAAGGATTATTATTTTTGACCAGTCTGGCTCAAAAGGCTTGTCTTTAACTTACCTAATTCACAACATGCCCCATGCTAAAATTGCTGTGGTTAGTAGGTAAGGGTAGGAGGTTGAGGAAGGTGCATTTATTGAAAACATTCACAGGTAAATGTGTTAGTTGCTATTTTCAGAAGCAATAGATAACTTTTGGAGCAAACAATAGACTAACCAAAAAGCTTAGAAGGAAAGGCTAGGGAATGAAATGCTTTGGGAAGTAACAAGTTCAAAAAATTCTGAAATATCTTGAGAATCTTGAAGGCAGCACATACACCCAGGACTGTGGGTATACTCAGGGAAGACCTGAGAAAATCCTAAACTCTCACTTCTGGCTACCTTTGAAATTATGTGCAAGGAGAAAGTGAAGGCAGAGTTGTCAGCTGTCCAGAGAAGTGTTGAATGCATACCCCAATTAACACAGAGACCTGTGACAGCTAGATTTTTTTTGGTTCAAAGCATTTAAGGAAATATCTGTCTAATTATTAGCTGACTACTAAGCAAATGGAAAAGAGTCCAGTGACTACATAGGACAAAGAATACAGACTTTACAAAATTAGTTCAGAAAAATCACTAAACAATAAAAAAAAAATAACTGCGACAGATAGAAACGAGAAATCTTGGGGAGGGGCTAGAATTGAATTTCCAAAGTTACCACATTATACTATTCAGAATGTCCAATTTCATCAAGAAATTATGATGCATACAAAGAAACAAGAAAGTATGATCTAGAGACAGGATAAAAGGCAATCAATAGAAACTTTCCCTGAGGAAACATAGGTGTTGAATTTACTAGACAAAAACTTTAAATCACCTATTGCGAGTATCTTCAAAGAGCTAAAGGAAATCAGTCTAGATAATTAAAAGAAAGCATGAGAATGATATTTTATTAAATAGAAAAGGTCAATAAAGAGACAAAAATTATAAAAAGGAACCAAATAGAAATTCTGGAGTTGGCAAGTTCAATAATTGAAATGAGAAATTTACTGGGGCTCAACAGCAGACTTGAACAGAAGAAATAATCAGCAAGCTCAAACATAGATCAATTGAGATTTGTCTGGGAAATCTTGAAAGCTCCAAAATGATTAAGAGCTAATTTCTCATCAGAAACCATGGAGGCCAAAAGCCAATAGATGACATATTCAAAGTGTTCAAAGGAAAACAAAACAAAACAAAACTGTCAGCCAAGAATTCTATATCTGGCAAAATTATCCTTCAAAAATGAAGGAGAAAATAAAACTTTATTGGATAACCAAACTAGCAAATATGCCCTACAAAAACATACTAAAGAAGACCCTCAGGCCAACATGACAGGATACTAGACAAAAGCAAGAATCCACATGAAGAAATAAAAAATATCGGTAAAGATGAGCCACCTGGATGGCTCAGTCAATTAAACATCCAAATCTGATTTCAGCTTGGGTCATGATCTCAGGTTCATGAGATTGAGCCTCACATCAGGCTCCATGCCAGGAGTAGAGCCTGCTTGAGATTCTCTCTCTCCCTCTTCCTCTTCCTCTCCTTTCTCCACTCTCACTTTCTCCCTCTGTCTCTTAAAAAACAAAAACAAAAACTAAATAAAACAAAAAATAAAAAATAAATTAAAAAAAAGCACGAGTAAAGGTTACTTTAGAGGTAAATATAAAAAATAATATTAATGGGTTTTTCTTTGTTGGTAACTTCTGTGTTTTCCTATCTAAATTACAAGATAAATGCATAAAGCAACAATTATAAGTTTATCTTGATAGTCACTCAATATACACAGATGTAATTTGTAATCTTAATAGCACAAAGAAGGGAGAGAAGAGCTGTACAGAGCCAGTGTTTTGTATACTATTGAAATTAACTTGGTATTAATCTGAACTAAATTTTATAAATTAAAGTGTCAATTGTAATCCTCAGAGTAATAACTGAGAAAATAATTTTAAAATGTATAGTAAAAGAAATAATGAAGGCATTAAAAATAACACAAAAAATACTTATTTAACACAAACGGAGGCAGCAATGGAAAAACCAAGGAACAAAAAGTATAGAAAACAAATAGCTAAATGTTAGACTTAAGACCTTCCTTATCAGCAATTACATTAAATATAAATGTATTAAACTCTTCAACTAAAAGGCAGGTATTGGCAAATGAATGTTTTTAAATGATTTAACTACATGCTTCCAATATGAGCTGCATTTAGATTAAAAAATACAAATAGCTTGAAAGAAAAAGGATGGAAACAGATATTCAACACAAACAGTAATCAAGAGAAAGATGGAGTGGCAGTACAAATATCACAGAAAAGAGACTTTAAGATAAAAATTATTAGGATCACAAAGAAGGACATTATATGATAATAAAAGGATCAACCCATCAGTAAGATGCAAAATTATAAACATGTGTGCATCTGACAAGAGACTCAAAATACATGAAGCAAAAGCTGATTGAAGTGGAAAATAGAATGTTCAACAGTTAAAGTTGGAGAATTCAATACTTCTACTTTCAAAAACGCATAGAACAAGACAGAAGATTAGCAAGAAAATAGAAGACCTGAGCATCACTGTAAACCAAGTAGACCTAAAAGGCTTCTATGGAACATTACACCCAACAACAGTAAAATACACATTTTTTTTTAATGTGCATGGAACATTTTCCAGATAGTCCCTCTGTTAGGTCCAAAACAAGTCTTAATAAATTCAAAAATACTGAAGTTGTACAAATTATATTCTCAGGTCACAATAGAATGAAATTAGAAACCAATAGAAAAATTAATTTGGGAATTAGAAAATAATTTGAGATGAACAAAAATGAAAATATAACATACCAAAATTTAAGAATGAAGAAAACAATGGAGAAAAAGAAATTGATAGCTGTACACACCAACATTAAAAAAGAAGAAAGATCTCAAATCAATAAACTAAGATTCTACCCTAAGAAACTGTGAAAAAGGAAAACAACCCAAAGCCAGAAAAAGAAAGGAAATAATAAAGATTAGAGCAGAGAAAAGTAAAATAGAGAGTAAAAAATGGTGTAGAAAATCAACCAAATTAAAAGTTGGTTTCTTGAAAACATCAACTAAATTGACAAATCTTTACTTAGATGGAAGAACGAAAAAGAGAAGACTCAAATTACTAAAATCTGGAACAAAAGCAGTATATCACTATTGATTTAACAGAAATAAAAAAGATGATTAGAGAATGCTATGAACTATTGTAAGTCAACAAATTAGGTTACCTAAAAATTCCTAACAAGACACAACCTACCAAAACTGACTCAAGTATACATAGCAAATAAAATAGACACAATAAGCTAGGAGCATCAATTAGTCAGGATTTTTTTTTTTAATTTCAACAAAGAAAAGTCCACAATGAGATGACTTCACTGATGAAATTTACCAAATCTTTAAAAAAAATTTACACCAAATCTTGTCCAACTGTTCCAAAAAATAAAAGAATAGGAAACACTTCCTAATTCATTTTATGAAGTCAGTATTGCCTGGTATCAAAGCCAGATAAAGACATTACTAGAAAAGAAGACTATGGACAATATACATTATGAATCTTGGTACAAAAATCTTCAACAAAATATTAACATTCCAGTACATTAAAAGGATTATACACTACAACCAAATGAGATTCATCCCAGGAATGTAAAGTTGATTCAAAATACTAAAGTCAATCCATGTAATATACTATACTAATAGACTAAAAGGAAAAAAATCCACATCATCATCCGAACTGATGCAGAAAATAGACTTGACAAAATCAAACACACTTTTTTATAAAAACATTCAATCAAATAGGAATAGAAGGGAATTTCCTTACCTGAAAAAGTGCACGATCATTCTTAATCATGAAAAACTGAAAGCTCCCCACATTAAGAACAGGAAAAAGATTAGGGTGTCTACTCTTGCCACTTCTGTTCAACATTGTGCCAGGAGTTTTTCCTAGAGAAATTAGGTAACAGAATGAAATAAAAAGTATCCAGATTGGAAAGGAAAAGTAAGATCATCTCTATTTGCAGGTGACATGATGCTATTTAGAAAACTCTAAAACATCCATATACACACACACACAATTATTAGACCTAATAAATGAGTTCAGAAAAGTTGAAGTATATAAATTAATATTGAAAATCAGTTGTATTTCTATGCATTCATAATGAACAATCCAAAAAAATGAAATTAAGAAAACAATTCCATTTATAATAGCATTAAAAAGAATAAAATACTTAGAAATAAATTTAATGAAGGGAAGTGCAAATCTCATACACTGAAAACCATAAAACATTGTTGAAAGAAATTAAAGAAGACTAAATAAATCAAAAGCCGTCTTATGGTCATGGACTGGAACACTTAATATTGTTAGGATGGCAGTACTCCCTCAAACTGATGTACAAAGTTAACATAATCCCTATCAAAATTCCAGCTGACTTTTTAATAAGAATTGAGAAACTTATCTTAAAATTCAGATAGAAATGCAAGGGACACATAATAACCAAGACAATCTTGAAGAAAAAACACACAAAATTGGAAAAACTATACTATTATACCACTACAGTAGTTACTATGGTATGCTAGTACAGTACAACAGTATACTGTAGTATACTACTACAGTAGTTAGCACAGTACGATATATATTTAATAGCCAAACAATCTTGTAAAAAGAACAAAGTTGGGGGCACCTGGGTGGCACAGTGGTTAAGCGTCTGCCTTGGGCTCAGGGCATGATCCTGGAGTTCTGGGATCGAGCCCCACATCAGGCTCTTCCTCTGGGAGCCTGATTCTTCCTCTCCCACTCCCCCTGCTTGTGTTCCCTCTCTCGCTGGCTGTCTCTCTGTGTCAAATAAATAAATAAAATCTTTAAAAAAAAAAAAAAGAACAAAGTTGGAGGTCTCACTCTTTCCAATTTCAAAACTTACTACATAGCTACAGTAATCAAAACAATGTGGTACTGGCATAAGAATGGACATATAGATCAATGGAATATAATTGAGAGCCAAAAACAACCCCCTAAAACTAGGGTAAATTGATTTCAAATGTGTCAAGCTATTGAATGGGGAAAGAATATTCTTTTCAACAGATGGTGCTGGGACAACTGAATATCCACATGCAGAATGATTTTGGACCCTTACCTCATACTGTATACAAAAATTAACTCCAAAATGTATCATGGACCTATAACTAGAGCTAAAACTATAACACTCTTGAAGGAAACAAAGGTGTATATCTTAGTGACATTTGATTAGGTATTTGCAAATAATGTATCTGATAGCGGCCCCTGGGTGGCTCAGTCATTAAGTGTCTGCCTTCGGCCCAGGGCACAATCCCAGAGCCCTGGGATTGAGCCCCGCATCGGGCTCCCTGCTCCGCTGGGAGCCTGCTTCTTCCTCTCCCACTCTCCCTGCTTTGTGTTCCCTCTCTTGCTGGTGTCTCTCTCTCTCTGTCAAATAAATAAATAAAATCTTTTAAAAAATGTATTTGATAAGTTTCCAGTATCCAAAATATATAAAGAACTATTAAAACTAAGTAATAAAAAGAGAAACAACCCAATTAAAAATGATTAGAATTTGAATGACCTAATTTTTCCAAAGATACACAAATGTCCAATAAGCACATGCAAAAATCCTAAATATCATTAGACATTAGGTAAGTGCAAATTGAAACCACAGTAATATACCATTTCATATCCAAAAGAATGGCTCTCCTTTTTTTAATGGAAAATAGCAAGTGTTGGTAAGAACGTGAAGAAATTTGAACCCTCAAACATTTTTGGTGGGACTGTAAAATGTTGCAGACACTGTGGAAAACAGTTTTACAGTTCCTTAAAAAGTTTGACATAGAGTTACCATAGGAGTAATTATACTCATAGGTATATACTCAAGACAATTGAAAACATATATTCACACAAAAACTTATACACCAATTATTCATAACACTGTTATTCATAATAGCCAAATCAGCAAAATTCAAACGTCTATCAGTTGATGAACAAATAAGTAACGTGTAGTACAGCCATACAATAGACTATTATCTAACCACAAAAACGAATGAAGTATTGATGCATGCCACAGCATGTATGAACTTTGAAAAACATTATGCTAAGTAAAAGACGTCAGACACGAAAGACCACATATTTTATGTTCCTGTTTATAGGAAATGTACAGAACAGGCAAGCACACAGTGACACAAGGTAGATTAGCGGTTTCCAGGAAATCAAGGAGGAGGAACTTGGAGGTAGAGGGTTAGTTTTGGGGGTGAAGGAAATGTTCCAGAATTAGATAGTGGGGATCGTTTCACAGCATTGCAAGTAGTCTAAACACCACTGAATTTTACACTTTAAATTGTCTAAAATGGCCAATTTTATGATAAATGAATCTTATCTAAAAATTCAGTAAACGAATAATTAATAATTACTTTAGAATTAGAAAATTAATAAAAAGTAATAAATTTAATATATAAGTAACAATATTTTTAAGTTGCCAGATATAAGGCTCACAACATCCAGAAATAATTGTTCATTTTGTTAATATATGTTTTTATATAATTGTTTATATCATTCACACATAAAACTATGTAATACTTATGTATCATATATTCACTGCCTACTAGACCTCTAAAACTTTCTTTATTTTTAGATGCATACTCTTCGATTGCCTTTCATGCAATAGCAGTTTTATATTATTTTCCACAGAGAGAACAGAAATAAATCAGTCTTTCTAGTATGATTGATCAAAATTTTAATAATGTTTAATAATTGATATTTGGGGTGAATCAAACATGCAATTCATATACAACATACTGTTTGGAGTACTGTTTCAGGTTTTGGCCCTACAAACACAGAACTTCTGTTAAATTCTACTTCAAATGATTCCCCCATTAAAAAGGAAAAGAATGTATGACATGTTTATAATTGTATTCACTGAACATTGAACATATTCCTATTAGGAGAAATAATTTTTCTAGTTTTGACTAAGCAGTAGTGAAAACCAAATACTCCACTTACAATTTTACATGCCTGATATTTGGAAGCATTTCCTGCAGACTAGCTCCTTGCTCCATATATTTCAAATTTTATGCATCTGTCATGACTCACATTTGTCTTGTCCTCAACACATTTATATCATAACAGGCCTGCACATTCACATCACAACAGCACATGATTTGGCACAGGAATGGATGTTCTGGAAAGTTCATCCTATAGTGGGACAGGTAGGAATAATTTAAACTTAATAAATAGAAATCAAAAAATAAATAAACCATAAATATAGTCCACTAAATCCAACTTACATGTATTTAGAAATTCAATTCTTTTTAGCTCTATCCCTCAAATTTCTGTGGCCCTCCAGCTACAGAGCAGAAAGGAAAGTCCTGGAGGGGAGTTTTCAGTGAAAGAGACAGTGGTCTTAACAGATTATGATTAACATGGCTTGCTTTGGCAAAGTTTACAAAAACATATCTCATGACCTCAGGAACAAATTGCTGGGAGACCCCTCTGTGCCTAGAAAGGGGTTTGCAGAAGAGAGAGGCCCTGGCATTTATACGTTAATTGCTTATCACGAGATCTGCCTCTGGCCTGTTTCATTTTCTGTACTGTAGACGCCTGTGTATACCTATTACTTGGCTGATACGATATCTTGGTGAATGTCTCCTTTCTTCCAACAGGGTTATATGCTTTCTTTTGGGAGTTCCCCACTCTGTTAAGAGTATGGAATTCCCAGACAAAGAAGGATAGTTTGGTCATGGGCACAAGAGGAGCTTCACTCCTCTGCTAGACTCTCAAGATCCATTAGTATTCTGCCCGTGTTCAAATTCTGGCTCAGTCGTTTACTACCTCTATGAGGTTGGCCAAGTTACTTTAACCTACCTAGGTCTTATTTCCTCATCTGAAAAATAAGCACTGTTATATCTATACTATATACTATACCATTGCTATGAAGAGTACATGAAATAAATTATGTTAAGTACCCAGCATAATGCCTTGATTATGTTGATTACATGATTGTATTACTTGTATTACTTGATTATATTACTCAGAAGGGGCAGCTATTGTTGTTTTATCCTTATGGTTACTTTATATTTGTCAGAGCCTCCTAATTGATTTACTCAAAAAGTTAAATTGTGAGCTCTAAAAGTGGAATATATCAAATGAATCGTCTTTATTTCCTCTATACTTTGTGTTCCTTATGTAGAATAGATGCATAGTAAAAATTATGGAATAGAATTGACAGAATTTGCACAAAACTCTCATATGCCCAGCTACAAACTTCAGAAAGGAGCCCTGCTACACTTTCCCAACACTATTTGCACAGACAACCTTCCCTCTCAGTGGGTCATTCCCTGGAGTGAATTACTATGTAAGGGGTATCACCTATTCCTCATTACTAATCCCAGCTCTGCCGTTACTAGTTGTGCTGCCTTGGACAAATGACTTTGCCTCCCTTTCTCTCAACCTTTTTATCTGGAAAGTGGGGATAATAAGTTTCTATTTAATGGGGTTGTTATAAAGATAAAGTGAGTTAATACACACAAAGCTCTTAGAAAAGTGCTTTATAGAGAAAATGTTTGATAAATGTAACTACTATTAGTCATCGCCAAAATATTCCAGGCTCTGTGCTAGAATTTGAGTTTTCAGAGCTCAGGAAAATGCTACCAAGCACCATTCTCTGGTGGGCTGTGTGACAGTCTTTCTTATTGTTTTTTATACTTGTCACTTTTCAACCTCTGTTTACTATTTTTCGCCTCCAACCTCCACATAGAACACATGAGGCTTCTGGCTGGTTCTCATGTTTTAATGACAGCTCATGAGGGTATTTACTTGCTTTTGAAATTCTTCACTCTCAATACCTGAATAAACTTTAGATTTGGTAAGATAAGCTGGATAGGAATCCATCCAAGGAATTTAATGAGAGGACTTAACAAAAGCTAACAGACCACTTCAGATTAATGCTCACCATATGTAAATGTGTGTCTTTCCTCTAGTGACTGAAAAGAAACATGATTAAGAGGAAAACTTGAGTATCTGTGCAGAAGATGTTTGTAATGTGGGTTTAATTTTAATAAACATTTTAGTATTTTACTATAATTTTAATGAACTAATTGTCCTTAAGAAAGAGTAGGGCATCACAATAGTTTGCAAAGTGAATATTTTCATATTCTGCAGCACCAGGTTATATTTCCAAGCACAGTACATCTTGTCCCTTGGATTTTTTTTTCCCCTGGGACTTGAGATGGTCATTGATCTACATAACCTTTAAAGCTTATTCCACATAATCCATTTTTGATTTTAGGTTCTCTATTAACTGCTAGTTCTTTTCAGTTTTTGTATTTGTTTCTATTAAATGTCAGTGGAAACAGCTAAAACCAAATCTGTCCACACCTCTCATTCTTAAAATTATTTCACCGATTGCTTCATTTTATTCATCTCTTTATGTGTTTATTTAAGCGCTGAAATCACATTGTGTCAAAGCATGTAGTCTTAGCCAACTCTAGTGAGACGTCAACATCAACTGAAAGGTGGCAGTCATCTGACAGGTGCAGTGATTTCTAGGCCAGGGTGATCTGACTCATGCACAGATCACGTGCTTCAATGTAGTCATGCCCGCAAATTCATTTATTGACTTACCATGGGTAAATCTCTTGCTTTTTTGAGCTGGGGCATCATTTGTTAGAAAGATAAATGAGAGTAATTAAGCTTCAAGGCCATAAGTGTTCAAACTTTTTGGAATTAGTGAGCTATTAAAATGACGAAGTACCTGGCTCTGCCTAGGTAAGCCATGGTTTCTTCCTCCTGCTCTACTTTCTTAGAGTGACCTCCACAGGCTTTCCTAACAGTACATGCTGTTTCTGTGAGGCCAAATATAACCCTTAACTTAATGTTTATTTATCTATTCAATTAAATAAACAGACTAGCTGCTGATCAGCCATCTCTTCAAGAAAAATAGCAGTTACCTCTTTTTACAAAGTAGATCCTAGTTTGTGTAACTTTTGTTTCTTTTTCTTGAAAATAAAACATTTTTTTTTACTTTTCAAGCCTTTTAACTTTCTTAAGAGAAAAAAGATCTTAGCCAGAATCAATAAGTATGAACAGACATGAGAGAAATACACTTGACTTGTATTTTCCTTTCTAAATGTACTCTTAAATTCCGTGTAGTTTAGCAGATTCTGGGTGCGAAAATACCACAGTTACTGGGAGTTTGTGAATTATCCCTATTTGCTTTTTTTAATTCTTTGAGCTCCCACAATGCATCAGAGAACTTCACTAAGCACAGTGTTCTACATAATTTCCCTGGCCAGTACTCTTGCATTCTAAACTACATAGATATTATTTCACATTTCAGGTCTTTCTCATTATGAAACTTCTATTTTGGTGTGCACAAAATGAAGTGACAAACATTTTTACAATGGTATTTTTTTTTCAAAATGTGACAGGTTGCAAATATGAAGAAAATGTCAAGTGAGACATTATAGCATCTTTTGGGTGAGTTAAAGATGTAGAACTTCAACAAAGCAGATGACCATACTAAGAAGCATCATTATTCCTTAAATAGGATGTTCTAATTATAACCTCAGTGCTTTTATTATTTTATGAAAAGGTACTTTTAACATTATCCTAGTAAAAAATACTCCCTTGGAGTCTAATACTTCTTGGATTTAACCAAAAATCCAGCACAAATTTAAAAACATAAATCATAAAGAAAATACCGAATGAATGAACTTGAAAAAATACTAAAGACAATTTTCTGGTAAACCATTTCCATGCTAGTGATTTTTCTATTTTTCAAAGGCATACTCTGACTTCTCTAACTCTTCATTACCTTTCCAAATAATTTCCTTGTCAATTCTCTCCTATGAATTGACACACACAAGCATATGTTTTAAAAATCTTCCCATCTGATCGACCACATATTGAAGAAAGGAAATGCATAGTTTCCATTATTTAAAATATTTAACATTTAAACATTTTTGAAGTATTTGAAAGGTAAGTTATTTCAGAAAATCAGCATATTGTAACATTCGACATATCAGAACAAATTGCTTTTTCCCCCCACAATAATAGCATTCAGATGAGAATGTAAATTTCAGGGGACAGGAATTCTTGTTGTTACCTGTTGTAAATGCATCCAAAAAAATTGTAAATGAATGAACAATGGTTTACAGATTAGCAGTTAATATCACTCAGGGTCCTGCCTCTGTGAATTTACTCCTAATCTGATGCTCACTTAACAGGTCATTAAGTTGTAAGAGAAATTTTCTTTAAGTCAACATTACTCCTTACCTGGAGCACAGCCAATAAGATACATTAGTGGGCAAGATTGCCATTCGTGATGACATGGATGGAACTAAAGAGTATTATTCTAAGCGAAATAAGTCAATCAGAGAAAGACAATTATCATATCATCTCACGGATATGTGGAATTTAAGAAATAAGGTAGAGGATCATAGAAGAAGAGAGGAAAAAATCAAACAGGACAAAACCAGAGAGGGAGACAAACCATAAGAGACTCTTAATCTTAGGAAACAAACTGAGGGTTGCTAGAAGGGAGGAGAATGGGGGAATGGGGTGTTTGGGCGATGGACATTAGGAAGGGTATATGTTGTGGTGAGCACTGGGTGTTGTGTAAGACTGATGAATCACAGACCCGTACCTCTGAAACAAATAATACATTATATGTTAATTTTAAAAAAAGGTCAGAGATGGTACTCTAAAAGATTTATGTATCCTTTCCTTTTTATGACTAATAAAGATTATTACTAAAAGTTTATTTTTCAAAAAAAAGATACATTGGGGGGCCAGACCCCTACTTGCCATCAGAAGCCAAGTTTTGCAGAATTTGTTGAATTGGCAAATGTAACTCTCAGAAATAGAAATCATATACTCAGTTCTAAATATAAGATAGTAATTCTTTTTTAGAAAAAAGTCCATTCTAAGAAATGATTAGGATTGTTTCTTGTCCTATCAATTATGTTCTTTCCAATTTGTTTATTCAACATCTTTCTCCCTGCTAACACTTTTTTTAACCAGCAAATAAATATGCTCAAACCACACCACCTTATAAAGCCCATTGTGCAACCCCAACTAATAGCCCAATTTTCTAACTTTCACCACCAAGCATCTTGAAAAAGTATCCTAAAAATTAGTGCCTTGACTTCTTTACTCCACTCACCTTTCTACTAATTACCATCTGACTTCTGGCCTCACCACTCAAAAAACAACTGAGGACCTCTTGGTTTTTATACACAATAAACTCTTCTGTGGGTTCTCTTCTTATTTGGCCTCATTGTAGTATTTGGCTTTAAAGAAAACTCTTTATTGAAAATTCTTTCTGATTTGTCTTATGTGGAATTATTCCTGCCTGTTTTTACTTCTGTGTCTCTGGCCACCCTTTTCTCAGTTTCCTTTATGGACTCCTCTTCCTCCATTTGCCCCTTAAATGTGTGCCATAAAGTACTACACATTATCTTCTGCTCCTCCATTCTACACACACTTCCTGGGGAATTTCATCTTTATACAGAAAAATGGATATAATGATGATTTCCAAATCTACCTCTCTAGCCCAAATCTCTTCTAAGGAAATACTTTCCGGTTCCCTCCAAGTAAATGGCTCATAGTTAGTCCTAACTTGACATGTCCAAAGTAAGAAGTCTAAAGATCAGCCTCAACTTCTCCTTTTGCCTCACCTCCCACATGTAATCCATCTCTGTATTCTAATTGTCTTCCTCTTAAATATCACTCAAATCTGCCCTTCACTTTCTTCCCCAAGAGCAGAATCTTATTTCAAGCTATTTCTCATTGGTACTACTATATTGCCTCCTAAGTAGCCTCCAGTTTTCCAATCCTAACCCAACTGCTGTGAAGCAAAAGCTTCATGATTTCAGCATGATCCAGGGCAGAAGAAGAGCACCCCCAGAATGAGAAAGAGTAATTTATCTAGAAAAAGTATACCCTAAGACAACCTACACATTCCTCCCTAATTCTAGGATTATGAAACAATGTTTAGATTTGTAACTTGATCTCCTAAGTGCCCCTACCTACTCGAGGTATTGTTCATCACCTAAGTTAGTATCTCATTGGAAGCTATAAACTTTAGAGTGTAATTCATTTCCTTGTGAATTTGGTCAACAAGAGTCTGTTTCCTATAACCTGACAAATTGATAACATTAAGCTTCTGAATGTGCAAAGCTTAGAGCCAGATCTTAGTGGGTGATGATTTATGCTAACTGTGTGCAAATACCTCATAACTCCCTGTCTGACTACCTTGTCAGCTGGTCTTGGGCACATTGTGACTGTGGTATTAATGACAATATGCCATTTTTAGGGGCAATGAAAAACATCCTGTTTAATAATATTAACTCCACAATTTTCCCAGCTCTGAAACTCACAAATATTTCATTTTGTTTAAATCAAGGTGGATAAACATTGTAAGTGGGCTTCTTAGTATGATTCTTGGAGTAATCTGGAAACAGACCCTGTTCTACTCCTATAGTACTAAGCTCAGGAATATATTTGGCACAGCCTCTGTTAACTTGAAGCCTGAGCATGATGGATGACATAGTGTTCTTTCCTAAGAGTATGTACCACAGTCTGTAATCATGTAATCTCTGGCAGTTCTGTAAATCCAAAGGTTGACAAAGGGCATCAGAGAAAAATAATGTAGTCTCTATTATGCCCAGCCTAATCTATGTGCAGAATTACTCCAACCTGGAGTTCAGAAAGAACATGTTATGCTGCCAAATGATCTCTTGAACTTTGAGCTTTCTCCTTTTTCATTATTTGAGTGACCACAGAAGCCACCTCTCTTCCTGAAGCTTCTGTCCTCAAAATGTTATTAGCCTCTCCCCACTCCCAGACTATTGTCTCACATGGATTCCTCAAAAAGAGAGTAACAAGAAAACATCCTGAACTTTGGAATCAAAGAGAACTAGGCTCAAGTACCAGCTCCATCTCTTCTTTACTCTTTCTGTGACTTGAGTGAACCACATAAGTTTTTTAAGATTCAGTTTCCTCATCTATAATGTGAGAATAATTATTTTCACCTCAAGGCATGTTACTTAGATAAAAGAGATAAAAATAAGTTCCACATATCCAGTGTTTTAGATGTACTCTTATATTTGGTCTTTACAACAATCCCAATATATGCATATTATTATTTTTTAGAAGATTTTATTTATTTATTTGAGAGAGAGCGAGCATGTGTGCATGTGCAGGTGAGGGCCAGAGGGAGAGGGAGACAGAACCCTCAAGCAGACTCCATGCTGAGCACAGAGCCTGATGCAGGGCTAGATCTCACCACCCTGAGATCAGTACCTGAGCTGAAACCAAGAGTCAGATGCTCAACCGACTGAGCCACTCAGGTGCCCCCATGTATATTATTATCATCATTTTAGAAACAAGAAACTGTGGCAAGTTAAGCAACTTGCATAGTCACCAAGCCACTAAGAGAGGAGTCAGGATTTGAATCTGGCAGACTGGCTCTAGAGACACTCAATAATCGCACCCGCAATTACTATACTTTACTGCATATGCTAAGCATCTACTAGTTTCTGGTATATAGGAGATGTTAAATAAATGTCTCATTAGGACAAGTGCAATAGCTCCTAGTGGATTTCTTTGCATCAGGGGCTACTCTCTTCCAATTTATCCTGCAGGTTTTTCCAAGTCAACTCTTAAATGCAAATCTGATTCGGTCTCTAATTAAAATATAAATACAAAAAGATATATATTTTCCTATTGTTTCATGAAGGAAAAAGTTTGTACTCTTATCTATGCCATTATAAAGCTCTCCCCAATATGGTTATTACCTATCTTTAGAGAATCATCTTCTGACATTCTGCATCCCTGTTACACAACATACAACAGCTGATGACTCACTGTATCTCAGTACCCTTGTATAATTTGTTACCTCTGCTTGCCTGTTCTGCTTCTCCTGCTTACAACAATCTCTTATTCAGCCTGCCAGGGCAAACTCAAATTCTGTTCCTTTGCAAGGTACCCTTAGTCCCTTGACCATGCCTCTCAGCCAAAGGCAGTCTATTGCCCCTTCCTCTGAACTCCATAGGAATTTATTTATACATATTAACACCTCAACCACAAGATTTCATGTGAAATCTGAACATGCACATGACCTGCTGTATTCTCAGGGACCTGAGAATTAAATTATGGCTTGTTTTGCATTACTTCTGCTGAAAAATAAAAGAAATCCCATTTCTGATTTTGAGGGAAGGAGAGGTGGAAATGTGGATGTTCAAAAAAAAAAAAAAAAGAGCACTCTTTCATTCTTCCTACTTCAAGGAGAGTAAACAGCCTTTTTATGTTTTTATATATCTTTAATGACTGGAGGCTTCCTGAAAGGAAATCAAGCTTTTTGTAGAAGGAAGTTACTGAATGAGCCTTTTGTGTTTTGTGGATTGATAAAGAAAGCAGCCAACTCCCTGGGCGGCTGCCTGGATTCAGCAAAAGGGTTAGTGTTTGCTTGCTCCTCAAAGGACAGATGCCTAAATTCACTCAGGCCAAGCAGGTTTGAATTGGCAGAACTGGAGAAGAAAGGGAGTACATATATCTGAAAGTTCCAGGCACTAAGAGTGATGGGGGGGGTGGGGGGCAAGTGACCAAGCTTCGTAGGGAAGGTTGGACTCCTAAGGACTCTGTCAAGTGAGAACTAGCAGCACTAGATTTAACAGGCAGCGCATTGTGGTGCAATGTGAATCTAAGGCAGCCATGGCAACATCAAATTCCCTACTTGAACGTGGCTGACTAATATACTTCATTTGGGGCTGTGTAAGGCCTGGGGCTTTTCAGTGATCCAGGTAACCCCAAGAGTGCAATAATAAACTTCTTGCCAGCAAGGCATTTGGGGTTCTCAGTTTTTATTTAATTTGAAAAAATGAAAAATGTGACACAGTTTGTATCATAAAGTATGCAACTTTTAAGAGTTTTATTCTGAATATATTTCAGTATTGAGGATGCCTTCGGTTCTATGTGCTTAATTTTCTAAATATCTCCTGAACACATCCATATCACTCCATTTTCGTCACTAGGCTAGTTGAAGATACCATCATCTCTCACATGGATATTTGCAACAAACTGTCAGTGAGTCTCTGTTTCCCCTCTTGTACTCCTTGAGTCCATTCTTTTTGTTTTTGTTTTTGTTTTGTTTTGTTTTTAAGATTTTATTTATTTAGTGGACAGAGAGAGACAGTGAGAGAGGGAACACAAGCAGGGAAAGTGGGAGAGGGAGAAGCAGGCTTCCTGATGAGCAGGGAGTCCGATGAGGGGCTTGTTCCCAGGACCCTGGGATCACGACCTGAGCTGAAAGCAGACGCTTAACAACTGAGCCACCCAGTCACCCCCCTCAAGTCCATTCTTAATATGAACACTCATTTTAAAACAAAATTCTAATCAGACCACCTCTTCATTTAAAATTCTTTGATGGCTTTTCATTGGTCTTTGGATAAAGACAGAAACTGTAGTTCTCGGGGCGCCTGGGTGGCACAGCGGTTGGGCGTCTGCCTTCGGCTCAGGGCGTTATCCCGGCGTTACGGGATCGAGCCCCACATTGGGCTCTTCTGTTATGAGCCTGCTTCTTCCTCTCCCACTCCCCCTGCTTGTGTTCCCTCTCTCGCTGGCTGTCTCTGTCTCTGTCGAATAAATAAATAAAATCTTAAAAAAAAAAAAAAGAAACTGTAGTTCTCAGCCTGATCTAGCCCCTGCCTGCCTCTGGAGCTTTACCTCCTGTCACACCTGCGCTTGCCCTCTGGGATCCAGCCGTGCCCATCTTGCAGTTCCTCGCAGGCACAGGCTCTCTTCCACCCTAGCAACTCTGCACATGCTTGCTCTCTCTGTATGGAACACTCTTGCCTGGGATGCAGTTAAATCCCATTCATCCTTCAGATCACAGCTCAAATGTCAGGGATGTTTTCCAAGAGTCCTCTGTAACATCTCCACATACCCATACACATACCTACTCAGACAGGGTTAGACTATGACATTACTTGCTCCCATAGCTGCTTACATCAAAGTACTTATTACAGTTTTCAGAGATTGATTAATTTTTGTGATAGCTTGTTCAAGGGCTATCTCATCAATAAATGCTAAGCTTTATGAAAGCAGAGCTTTTTAAAATCGATTTTAGTCAGCAATTTGTCTTCCATAACACTTAGTGCTTGATCAAAGGTATTTGTAAAATCAGGCTCCACCTTGCTTAATTATACACACTTGAAAATAGTATTTGGGATAAGAGAGGGATGTAAAATGGGAATAAGGAAGAAGATATTTCTGTGGTGATATATTGGAAAAGATGAAACCAAATGAGAAAAGGTGAAGCTCATGATAGAACAGTTCTTCAGTGGAGTCTGGAATATATGAAGCTGTAACATGGATACTAGTACTGAGATGGGATCAGGGAGGTGGAAACATAGGGGGAATGACCTGTGGCTTTAAGAAGTGAGATTCGGGAGACAGGAAGTGGGTCCCTAGGGCATGAAGCAGATCCCTCCCTGAAGCAAGAGGCAAATCAGAAATGCTTTCAACATTTGGATGGGAGACCAGATGCAAGGGTAAGTCACTGTGCATATAACCGATAATAAAGTAATACTAAGCTAAAGTGAACAGTGAACTGAGACCATAGATGAAGACTTAAATACTTCGCATTCAGTGGTGCCTATAAATGGAAATTAATATTGCTGAGTACAGAATTACCAATCATGCTAATATAAAATATATAAAGTATTTATATTCCCCTATTGGATGTAACATTTTTATTTTGTTACCAGAGACAACCATTTATAAGATTTTTGGTATATATTCTTTTGACTTAAGTTCCATCACCCTATTCTTGCTTTAATCAGGTCTTAAACTTTTTAAATGGGGATTCTCCTCCTATTTTCAGGAATACAGTGCTAACTGTCACTGAGTACAGCAGCCTTGGTCTACTGCCTGTGTCTATCCCTTCCAGCCTTACAGTTGTAGTCGTACTGGCCAACTGCCAGCTGTCCGCTTTGATGCCTTTTTACCTGAGGGCCTTCTCTGAGCTCAAGTTGCCCTGCCCAGGACAGCTGAAGTACTAGACAATTAACTGCTCCTTCAACCAATGACTGATAGGCGGTGGTATATAAATATATGTTTCCTCCTGCTGTGGTTGGTGTAACTCTAAGACTCATATTCTACACTGGCTCCAAGAGTTGCCCAGTGGGAGTAAGTCCCAATTATTCACAATGGAAATTTGTTAACTCACCCATTATTGATGGCTTTTGCTTTCCCTGTCTCACTTCACTCCCCTTCTGCTACATTCTAGTATGGCCTCCAAAATATATTACTTCTTTGTCTCCAGGTCTGGTCCTGAGGGAATCAAAATTAAGACAGTGAAGAAATAATAGGGAAACCCCTCCAATACTTACCTGTGTCATGGTTATTGTTCTAGATGCCTTTCTCTTTAATTTTAATTACTTGTGGGGAGAGTCCATTTGCATCTCTAACACTTAAACCCAGTATCTAGAATAACCTGTACAGTACCGCTTTATGAAATAATTAAACTATAATACCGATAATAGCTGACACTTGCATAACACATTTGTGCTAGACACCATATATTCACCATATTTTCATATGTTAACTCATTTATTCCTTGCAACAGCCCTGTGAGGAAATGCACTGACCCAGACAGAATCAGATTAAATATAAGCCTTCCCCAACACAGAGCTTTAATAACCACCACCAGTGAAAGAAATGACAAAGGCCAACTATCTGATATGTCACCAGTATCTGGGAGTCCCTGAACTACGGGATGGAACTTCCTATTTCTGGACTGAGAAACACTTTGGTTCTGAATTAACAGATAATCACTACGTTTGCAGTCTAAGTAAACCCATGGAAGCTGCATATTTTCAAAGTATCCTCAATTTTATATCTCCTTAATCACATAGCTTCATCCTAATCATATAGTCCATGTTAGTTTTCAATTTGTATTCTCCAATGGAACTGAGACTCATAAATCTATGATCTACATACAGATCAATTTATGATAACAGATTTACACAGATCAGGTGTACGCCCCTAAAAGCCTTCTTAGATAAGAACTCAGAAGAGAGTAGATGCTAACAGCACCTCCTGTTATCTTTGAATTATAAAAAAAAATTGTATGTTTTATATGGTTAACTATGGATTGCCTGAGGCATCTCTGAAAAAGGGAGGAATTGAGTTACAGACCTGCTGTTAATCCCTTTCTTCCCAGGTATTGCAGCTATTATCACCCCTATTTTATAAATGAAGAAATTGAGGTTCCAAAAGGTTATGTGACTTGGCCAAGGTCATATGGGTTGGTGGGTCTGGAAATGAACCCAGATCGGTGGGTTTAGAATGCAGTCTCAACTACTCTGGGAGATAGGTAGCAGGTAATGGTGTTATTAAGCACTCTCACAATGTCTATGTTTTTGTCATGGGTGATTTAACCTGGGTTTTGTGTTTTCTTTTCACCAGTCAAACCAGGAAGAAAAAAAAATTCTATTCACTGTTAAAGTTAGTGATCTCAGCTTTCAGATTGGGGTGGGGGAGGAAGCAAATAGCTAACTGTTACGCAAACAAAGAGAGCCTTAGATGGGGCCGTCCAATGGAGAGGCCATTTTGCAGAGTACATTAAACGAAAGGAAATCACAATCATTGCAGAAATCTGCTGTTACTAAAGTTCACGAAGACTCATAAATTGGAGCAAATGCAGGCTGAATCTGAAAATTTTCTCAAGCTAATAATAAAGACCTTGTTATATGAAAGTGATTAGTCCATCACAAACGGTACAGAATTCATATGGCATGGAGATTGGTGAGCATGGACAACAAAAGGGCTAGAAAGCCTCTTAGAGAAATTTCTCTAACAGGAAGGACTCTTAGCCACATATGGGAAAGGGTTTTTATAATCACTTAGTGGGAAGACAGTTAATATCAGAACCGTATTTATAAAAGTTTCTGTTTGATACATGTGCATATATCATTTTAAAGTTAATTTACTCTGTTGTATGTAGTCATTATTTGAAAGTGTTGTTTCATTCTCTTTATGAACTCCTCTTTTGTTTGTTTGAATTTGAATATAAACACATTCATTCAAGTACTGGTTTTGATAAATATCTGAACTCCAAATAGCAAGTATAATAAACATTCTGGTTCCCAAAATTGTTCAGCCATGTAAACAGTGCCCTTACAGTATTCATTTTAAGCAAATCTTATTCTTGGCTGGGTCCATTATGTTCCTTATAATGCCATTTCTATAGGAGGCACTCAGTGGATTTTTCTTGAAGGAAAGTATTGTTTCACTGATATCTTTTAAATTCACCCTACCAAACATCCTGCTCCAGAAAAATATATGATTTTAAAAAGGATGATCCTGATGGGAAATTGAAAGTCACAGATGTCTCAATTATATTTCTATATACAAATCCTGCTGAAAAACAGAATTTTTATCCCTTTGCTATATAAGAAACCAAGGACTAAAAATTTACATTTGCCATCTCACCTCCGTGTCACCTTCCTGGGGTTTGATGTAATGCAACAGAATGACAGCTCCTATTTAATTAAACAGATATCTGGATTAGCTCCAGCTGTGAGCCATGCAATCAGTCCTTGTGTGAGCAAAAAGGGGTGTAATCCCTGGCCCATAGATCATTTCTGCATGGAAATCTGCTCTCACTCAAAGCCATCCGCAGGCCACTGAAAATGATTTTTTTCCCCTGTATGAATTACTTAGAATGTGCAGCTGCCCCCCCACCCCCCACTCCACCATCCTCACCTTATGAAAAGAACCAGAAAGGCTGAGCTTGATTTGTCCTCTTTCTGTAAGTACTTTTTAATCAAAAGAGACCCTGCCTGTTGATACACCCTGCATTTCTTTGTTTGCTGCAAGAAGCACTATAGATGTGGTTTGCTGTTTAATGCAGTTTTTTTTTTCACATGCGTCTCTCCAGATGGGTGTAATTTGATTCTTTGATACATATTGAACAGATTTTTTAGAAATAGCTTCTTTAGAAGCAGATTTTTGTTGCAATATGACTTCATCTTTCTTCCAAAAGGAGATATCTTGATCTTTTTGAATGGGTTTACTCACAAAACCTATCCTTTGAATACAGAAGGCTGCAAGGGCCTGTCTCTTACAGATTTAGACCAACCATAGTGAATGGAGAGAGTAAAGACCTGTCTGTTTTCCTGGGCTTCATGAGAGTGGACAGAGATTCATCAATCTGGAGGTATAAAGAAAGCCCTTGAAGATATTCAGGGGAAGGAGTGAGTAAATATGCACAAATAAGGAGGCTCAATTATTATGTATAACTTAGAAGAGGATAAACTGAATTCACAGATGTCTTTATTGTTTCTACCCAGGGTAGGTGAAAGAGCATCTTCTTGCCAGAGAGAAGTGGGGGTGGGCATAAAAGGTTCCAAAGACATTTTGGGTTTATACAGTTATTCTTGACAGCATCTTAAAAAAAAATTAAAGTCTCAGGCTTTCTCCAGCGTGTTTCTGGTACATATAATTCTGCAAGCCAAGTCAAAATTTCTGTTACACACGGAAGGTTTTGCAACTCTGAGTGTTTTGCAGCTCTAAGCACTGAGAATACAGATGGGTTTGCTTTTCTAAAAATAAATAAATAAAATAAAAGTCCACTTGGCCTGGATTCTCTCTGATTGCCGAAACTCACCTGCCAAAACAAATTGGAATTTCAAAGCGAGCACGTTGAGTAACACGAAGTCAGCTTTGAGGTGAAACCTACAGTCACACTACTACAGCTTTCTGTCCTTTGGAACGGCAGGAGAAGAAAGGTGGTGGTAAGCACTTTTGCTAAAGCAGTACGGATTGCACACATGGGGGAGCTTTTCACAAAACAACAAGTGCCTGGGCCTGAGCTCCAAAGATTCTGATTCAATAGGTTTCAGTAGGGCTTGGCCATCAGAAGTTTTTAATAGGTCCCCATCTGATTCTAGTGTGCAACCAGGTGGAGACCCACTGTCATAGAGACACCTTTTAAATATTTGACCCGGGACACCTGGATTAATATGTCATTGTTGAAACAGACCTTGACTGCTCCAGCTATAGAATTTATGCCAGCAGCAAACCTTAATACAGACAAAAAACTAAAGTCTAGTTCACAGTGAGAGGCGATTACCCTCTTAGTTGGGGCAGATAGCGAAGTGGAGCTCAGCTCTAATGTTAGCAGATCCTGGGTCTGTGCAATTCGTTATGAAACAGTGGTACAGAGGGCCACCATGTTACAGTTCTACATCAGCTTGTCACCGTGAATTATAATGCCCATGGCACTGGCCCACAAGTAGCTGGGCTAAATGTGCTTTTTTTTTTTTTTTTTTTGTCTTTCCAGGGGCATCATTTAGGCTAGTACTTTCTTAAGGAAAGAGCTATCTAGTGACTCATTATTATGAGGTAAAGGTATATATAATTGGTTACTTGAACCCCCAAATAAAACTCTGAAGGTTGTCATTTACCTCACCTAGTATTCTTGGGTTTCTTAATGGATTAGGTCAATCAGAGGACATTTTAGGCCACAGTTGGTCTCAGAAAAAAATGCCAATGTATCAAGTCCTATGTTATCATCAACTAGGACTGTATTTTCAAAGACAGTTGTTTTGGCCCAATGTTGTACAATGAAAAGAACACTGGTTTGGAAATCATTAAGTGAGATTCTTGTCCTAGCTCTATCGCTCACCAGTTGTGTGGTGCCAGAGAAATTAAATAGCAATGATAAAAACAATAACAGTAATGACCAATTAGTGAGCACAGACTAAGTGTAGATATCTCATTAAAATTTTACCAAAAAACTATGAAATAAGTATTATTATCCCATTCTTAAGATCAGATTTGGAGATGTTTGATGTATTGTTCAAGATCACCCAGCTCTTAGTTGGCAGAACCAGGGTCGAAATCCATGTCTGCCTGGCTCCCAAGCCATGCTCCTAACTATTATGTGATGCTTAATGTGTCCTTACGATATTCCACTTTAAAAACTTATGGGTTATTTCTGAGTGACCTTCAGCTGACAATACCATCTAATAGCTGTTTTAAATTTAACTGTGAGATCACTCATTTAACCCTAAACAGAACTCGCTAAGTAGTTAGTGCTGAATAAAGTGTTCAAGTATTTCCCATATCCATTTCCACACATTTGCCAAATAGCTGACCTAAGCAAGGGATTAGATGATAGAAATAAAAAATAGACCAGTTGGGGGCGCCTCGGTGGCGCAGTCGTTAAGCGTCTGCCTTCGGCTCAGGGCGTGATCCTGGCGTTAGGGGATCGAGCCCCACATCAGGCTCCTCTGCTATGAGCCTGCTTCTTCCTCTCCCACTCCCCCTGCTTGTGTTCCCTCTCTCGGTGGCTGTCTCTGTCAATTAAATAAATAAAATCTTTTAAAAAAAATAGACCAGTTGATTCCCCCACCTCAAGGAACATTCAGTTGTAAGTGAAATAACTGTAGGAAATTGCATATTGAATATTTATAGTGTAAAGAGTACCATAAAAGGGGCAATGTTTTGTAAAGCACAGAAACTTTTTTATAGGGAGTAGAAACATGCTTTAGCCAAGTTCATAAATTTGTGTTTTCCTGTATCAGGTGCTCTAGTCAATAACTAACAAGATTTTCTTGAATAAACATATCTCACACAATGATATTTGAACCATGCATTTCATTATGCTCTCCAATTTCCCATTTGACTCACACATTTGGGGATTTGTTTCTTGCAGAAGGGTGTTGGCAGGGCAAGTTCCCCACGTCAGCAGCATTGATGTCAGCCTCTTTGACAGGAATTGGAGGGAACCCAAATTCCTACCGATGGACTCACTGCTTTGGGTTAAGGCCTTGATAGAATATCAGTGTGATATATCAAGTGCCATAAATCAAATGCCTATCAATACCATTCAAACACATGCTTAAAGGACTTTCCATCCAGAGAATTCAGGATCCCTAAGGGAATTAAGCAAAAACAAGATAGAGCAGTTTCTATAAGCTGTGAAAGAACTGGGCAAGGTCCAGAACTGGGGGATGACTAAAGATAGCCAAAACTCATGTTGGTCAAGGAATGCAAATTGCCTTTGGTGATAGCTACTCCTACAGAGAATATAAAAGGCAATAGGATGCCGAAGACACACTTCCTGTCTTAGGTTAGGTTCTCCCAAAAGCAGAGCCTGAAATAAAGTCTTGGGTACAAGTAGTTCATTTGAATTTGATCCCAGGAGGTGGTAATGAGGTAGTGGGGACAATAAGACAGGGAATGGCAAAAAGCCAATAAAGGATGTGCAAATAAACCAGTTACTACTCAGAGTAACTGGAGCTCAATACCTCTGGGGCCCTCTGAGGAAGCGTGGAGAGTGTGTCTCACATTGTTGCACTTAAGGACAGGAAGACTGGAGCATTTCCCCACCCACTCCCATGCCCCCATTATTTGAGATTTGCGACCAAGGCATTAACTTCGCTCCTAGGTTTCACTGATGATTTGGCTTTGGAAAAAGTTCCAAAGATGCAAACCAGAGAGACCAAGTGGTTATGTTTGGTATGAGACCCTGTGCATGAAGCTATCTGCACCCCTGTGCTGAAATGAAGCAGCCCAAGGAGAGAAGGCATGGGGCTCCATAGGAGCATGCCAGACTGCCCACTTGACAGTTTTGTCAAGGACTAGGCCTGAGTTTTGTCATCTCCATTTTAATTTCATACTAGTAACCAGAAATATCATGATTTTAGTAGGCCATGAAAAACAGATTAATGGCCTTGCTATTCTCTCTTTCCTAGCTATGAAGATTAAATAGAACATTCTATTCAAAATAGCCACTTATTAAAAGGCAGACAAGTTAAGATTATTCCAACAGAAGGCAATTTCCTTTTAAACAGTGTAGCTAATAGAAACTGTTACCTTTACACCTCTATTTCTCTTACCCTGCAAATGTCAATAATTGAGACCAACTTCTTTCTGTCCAAAGATACTGAAGACTCAATTCACCAAGAGTTTCCATCTGTGAAAAGTGTAGATCACTTCAAGATAGGCCTCCTCTACCCTTAGAGAAAGGTGCATGGTCCCACTTTCTAGACTTACCTTAGTAATCATGTTAAAATGATTTGCTTTTGAGAATTCATCCCCGATGACTCGTAATAGAACGTGGTGGCCAGTGCTTGCTGACACATGGGAGGAAAGCCAGTTTTACCACCTAAGATAGAGCTGCTGTTTACAGCAGTTCATTTTCATTTTAAATTCCATTGATACAATATATATGTATGTATACATATATATTTTGCTTGATGATGGTTTCAAAGGGTAGGATTGGGATGAGAGGCATTGGGAAAGGATAAAATGTCCTTGCACAAAAAGAGTGCAGTGAAAATTGTATCAATATTCCTGTGATAAACTGCTAAACCCTGAGCTCAGTGCGGTCAAGTTTTACAAGCCTGAGCTGACATGCCAATCTGCCAGCAGTCATATGGTTCTCATATGGCGACACTCCACAGATGCCAGCAGAATGTGAGAAGTTTCTGGCTCATTTCCTTTGATTTTCTTGAGTGCCATGTTGCCTGTACACATGCACGCTCACGTGCAAGTGCACGCGCATGCATACACACACACACACACACACACACACACACACCTACTTTTGTCATTTATAAAAGCATTGCTATTAGCTACTTAATCCTAGTAGGTCCATTAAAATGACCTTATCCATGCCTCTGCAGATTCATAATAATTCATCAGTTAACGTTTAACAATTAAGGTTTTTAGTTTCAAAATTTCAAACTGCATAAGAGTTTTCTTGTGAGTCTACATAGATTTCTTGTAAATCCACATAGATTCCTTTGAGCAAAAAAAATTTTTTTTGGAATGTTTTAGATTATGACTCATTTTTCACTCTTGTCATTATTTCTAAAAAATATGGTTTTCCCATAATGAGTTTCACAGCAAATTTTTTAGACTGAAAACTAAGATCTCTACAAATGATTGAAAGCATACAATTGCAAAAAATTAAACCATTTTGTTTTTTCTATTTCAACACAGTGATATGTGTCACTGTGTTTAAAGAACGTTTGCTTTAGCTGTTGTGTAATATTATTACATCATTTCACATAATAAAAAGTTCTTTAAATGTTTAAAAATTGACTAAATGTGTTTTCTCATTCGATCTATTGAATCACTGAGTTTAGACCATGCATATTTCAGCAGTGCATTCTTTTAAATCAACTTGAGCTATATAGTATTCCTTTGCAAGTGGTACTGAGCAAAGTAAATGGAAAATGAAATCAAAGTGACACACTCAAATAGTTATGACAAATGCAATTGTATACACAAATGAACCACACTTCTAGCCAAACTATCCTCAACTTCCAGCTTTGAGCAAGAAAGGCATGTCTGTTTCAACTCTGTATTTCCTTTATTCAAACCTTAATGGCACATAAATATTTGTGATTTAACGCATACAGTATTTACAAATATAAATACAATATGGTCTACCTTTACCTTCTAGACCCTTATATGAAGTGAGCTCTTTAGGCATACTGTATATAAAATGGATGGCAGATGGCAATTGGATAAAACTAATATACTGTCTGGCTCACAAATGAAGAAAAGTATCTAATGAGTACTATCTTCCATCCCCTCCCTAAGGATGTTGCCATTACAGAAGATATGATTTCAATAAATATAATGAATTATTTTCATTATAAACATACCATTGCCAATTTTTTTTCACAAAGCAATGTTTACATAAATATATCCCAAAGCAAAGAGAAATACATTCAAATCTAAATTCAATTCATTCTGAAGCCTAAATCACAATGATCTTTCAGAAAACTTTCCTTCAATGTTCAAATTAATGAGCATGCACTAATTGGATCAAAATAGCTACAATCTTTTGAGAGAGAAAAAAAACTAACCCCCTTTTTTGGTATTGATCATAATTTTGACAGAATCTCAAGCTCTTTCCAATTTCTGAGTAACCCAGATTAAAATACAACAATAATAAAACCATAGAGTATTATGAAAATTCTTATATCTTAGAAAGAAGAATTTAAATGTGTTTCCATTTCCTTATTATTTCTAAACAAGAGAAGGAAGGATAATATGGCTTATCTACACATTATTCCTACACTCATTCTTCAGCTTGTCTTCTACCAGTCAGTTTTATAAACATCTTTTGAGAAGTATTCTCTTTGGGCTGATTACAATAAAGGATAGGTGGTGATAAGGACATTAAAGAAACTGCAGTCAGGTAAGTTTAATTTACTGAAAAAATACTGAGTACTAAATGCCAAGCAATCGTTAGGTATTGAAATACAACAATGAATAAGAAACAAAGATCTTGGGGTGTCTGGGTGGCTCAGTAGGTTAAGGGTCTGCCTTCAGCTCAGGTCATGATCTCAGGGTCCTGGGATGGAGCTCCTCCTCGGGCTCTCTGCTCAGCGGGAGGCCTGCTTCTGCCTCTCCCCCTGCTTGTGCTCTCTCTCTGTCAAATAAATAAATAAAATCTTTTTAAAAAAGGAAACAAAGATCTTGTTCTCAAGGAACTCGACACATATCCACTTTTGAAGTTGTTGATGAATGATGCTTGGATAAGAAGAGTGTGCAGGACAGGTACAGAACAAAGGAGAACTCTGTGCTGCGTACAGATTAAAACCAGTTCCTAATCTTTTTTAGAGAAGAACTGTACTGCACACAAGGGGTTTAGAACATCCTTTGACTCACACATTCCCATTTGTCAATTATTGAATCTTAGGTAACATCTTCATAAAGTCATTCTGAAATAACTCAGACTTTGGAATTTTATATAAAGTCTAAACTGAGATTAAATTTCTTTTAGCACACACTTTCTTCAAAGATATAGTATTTTAAATTCTATAAATAAAATTATAATGGGTTTATTAACAAATTATTAGAGGACAAACTGATTTTAAGCACATAAGAAACACTTGACTTTCAGGTAATTGATAAATTCATTCCCAAACATTCTTAACATTCAACAAAACAGATTTTTTTAAAGAAATCTATTATATGAGAAATGTTAGTCTGGACTTTAATGAATAAATAAAAAAGTCATTTTCTGAAAAAATTCAATAATTTCCCCCCTTATTTGTGGGGATGGGTGATTTGACTTATCTAAATGAATGAAGTTTCTGTAATTGAAGATTAAGATCATTCTCTAATCTACATTAAACGGTCAATTAGGGGTGCCTAAGTGGCTCAGTTGGTTAAGCGTCTGCTTTCAGCTCAGGTCATGATCTCAGGGTCCTAGGATCAAGTCCAGCATCCGGCTCCTTGCTCAGCAGGGAGCCTGCTTCTCCCTCTGCCTGCTGCTCCCCCTGCTTGTGCTCTCTCTCTCTCTGTCAAGTATATAAACAAAATCTTTTTTAAAAATGGTCAATTAAATAAGACTGTCTCAGTATTTCTAAAGATTAAGTCCTTTTGGGGGAAAGGGCACGTGGTACCATGTAGAGAGCTAGTCATAGGGTTTTGACCCCCAATTCCATCACTTGCAATTGGTGTCTCCTACGGCAAATTACTTAATTTCTTTAAACCTGACTTTCTTATCCATTAAATAGGGCAATAACAATTCTTATCAAATACATTTGTTCTGAAGATTTAATGACAGCATGCATGCAAACTCCTAGAATAGTGCCTAATACTTAGTAGGCACATAACACTAGCAATTAAGATTAATTTTTATTCTGTCTCAGGTCAGTCAGGTTTTTTAACTAACATTTCTTCTGGGAACAAAAATAATGTGTTATTGTAGACAACCTGGAAAAGTAAAAAGAATACAATTAAAAAAATAAACCACACTTTTAACCAAATTTTATATATCATTATTTTTAAATATTTTTTAAAATATATTGCTCCAATTTTCAATATTACCAACAAAATAATATTGACTCCCTTGTATGAAATAGAAAATAGCATCCTCTCTAATTCAAACAGCAATAGATAATCATATTTAACAATGTTGTCAGTATACTTTTAGATTTTTCCTGGGCAAATAGTTTTGTTGTAAAATTATTTATTATATAGCACTTACTCTTTAAAAAAAATATATTTCATTAAGAGTTTCTTATATTATTAATCTTTCAATACGGTTTTCAGTGGCTGTATAGTATTCTATTTCATTAAAATACCAATCTATTTTTCCAAATTTCTCTTAAAAGAAATTTAAATTGCTTGCAAATTTTCTCCTATAAAAAAATCATTTATATTTAATCATAGAATTTATAAATTTACATTTTCTTGATTGTTGGATTCAACATATTTTGCTTCTCACTTGAGTTTCATTTTTCTGTAACTCATAAGGTTCTTTGTTCAGTTTTCTATTGAGACACTCATTTTTATTATTAATAATTTGTAAAAACTCTTTACACATTAACTTCTTAGTTCTTCCATATATATACTGCAAACATTTTCCTTATTTTGGTCTGTCTACTCCTGAACCACATCACACTGTTAAAACAAGTGTATTTCTACAAAACAAGTGTATTTTAAAATTATAGTGCAAAAAAAAACACCCTCTCTTTTTTCTTTTTCAAAATTTCTTGATTATTCAAAAGATGGCATTTATAATCATTTTGCACATATAATAATAGGAAAACTTATGACATATTATAATTACGTTAAATGTATAAATAATATGTGGATAATTAACATTTACAATATTAAGTTTTCTCAGAGTATATTTTTGTTTTTGTTTATTCAAGTTTCCTTTTATGTATCTCAATTATTTTAAAGATTCCTTTATAGAAGACTAGAATATTCATTGTTAAGTTTTTTGCTAGATATTTAATATTTTTGGTTGCCAATATGAATGGTGTTTTTATTCTCTTTACTACTGTAATCTGTATATGTTGAAATGTATGGAATTAGCTGAAATGTGTGTATATGCATATACATATATTTTTCTAACCAATCATATCAAATTTATTGAATGAGTTATATTAAATTTTCTTTTGAATGCTATTAGTGTTTTCAATAACTTTTTGCCTCTCCAGGTAGTTCGGATGTACCATCTATAATTAATGACAATATATGCTTCTTGTTTATTTTATTATCTTTTTGGATTCATCAGAACATCTAGAATAATATTACATGATAGTGGTGATGGTGGGCATTATTGATTTTTCCCGTTTTAATATTTCAAACTGATTATAATTTTCCTATTGAATTAAGACAGATTTTTAAAGAAGTTAAATAAGTGTTTTCCATTCCTTCTTCACTGAAGAATATTTAGCACAAATAACAGCAGCTTTTATCCAATGAATTTTTGTCATCTATCATAATGGTGATAAATGTTCTCTATCTTTTTAAATTTGACAAGTAGGTCAAATTTTCCCCTTTGACCTATTGATGTTACCAATTTTAATAACAGATATCATAATATTGAAACTTTACATCTATAAAATAAACCTTACTTGATCATGTGATCATGGTAAATTGTTTTCTTAACTTATTATTGAATTTGTTTGATGTTATCATTTTTCTGATTCACAGTTTCCACTTGTATATTTATTAGCTACTTCCTCTTGACTACCATCTATCTGTCTATATATCTATACTAATAGATATAAGTATATAGAATATATATTTATTTAACTATTTTAATTAAATGATAAATTCATTTATTTTAATTCTTTCCTCTTTATTAATGTTATAGAATTACCTCTAAATGCATTTTTAATCATTTCCTATAAGATCTGTAAGTGTGACTCTCATTTAAATATTTCTAAGAAAACCATAATTGCAAAAGTTTTTACTTCTACTTTGATCCGTGAATGAGAATATTTTAAAATCACCATGTATTTGGAATTTTACTATTCAGTTCTGATTTTACAATGCAGTTATTAAAAAATTGTACAATTTTTTACTTTCAGAACTTTTCCATTTCCTGTGGTTTAACATATAGTCAACTTTTGCAAACTGTAATGAAAATGTATATTCTCATTTTGTATGGTTCAAAATTACATAAATTATATAAAACCAGCATCAACTATTTTATTCTATTTCTCCATATTTTTATTCACTTATTATCTAATGATCTATTAAATCATGAAGTATATCAAAATTCCTCACAATTTCTGTTTTTTAGGTAATTTGGATTACATTTACAACTATTTTTAAAATATCTTGGTAACACTTTTCATCATAGAAAGTTTCAAGACTATTATCTAGTTTGTTAATTATGCTTTCACCAATCTAAAAAAATTCTCATTCTTTTATTTAATGTTTTCATTGAATTCTGTTGGGCAATATTAATATTTTGAGTACTGGAGAATTTGGAGTATGTTTTCCTGGTGAATATTTGCCCATGATTTTAACATTAGCCTGTTGGAATCACTATATCATAGATGCAACTCTTTTTTTTATTAAATGTTTTATTTATTTATTTATTTGAGAGAGAGAGAGACAGAGATAGCAAGAGAGAACATGAGTGGGGAGGAGAGGGAGAAGCAGGGTCCCTGCTCAGCAGGGAGCCCGACAGGGGGCTCATTCCCAGGACCCTGGGATCATGACCTGAGCCGAAGGCAGACGCTTAACCGACTGAGCCACCCAGGCATTCCCATAGATGCAACTTTTATATTGCACATAGATGGATTTTGTTCTTCTCACACAACAGGAACTCAGCTGGCCTCTGCAAAAAGATTTGGCCCTGTTTACATTTACACACCAGTTTACTCCAGCAATATTATTTTATGATTTCTTGATATTTTTGGCTTATATTCTGTTTCACATGTTTTTTATCATTTTCTACATAATATTTTTAAGAGTATTTATCTTTGTTAGTAATTAGGAAAAACACAGGCTTTTAAAAATTACATTAATACGCACCATTACTTTAAAATATTAGAACATATATTACTCTGATTTTCAATATCAATAGTAAAATATTACACCATATATAACAGAAAATTAGCCTATTGTTCTTTTTCTTTCTTCCATGTCTCCTTTTCATGCTTCTTGATATGTTTGGCATACTGAAATTTAAGGTTCAGGTATTATTGCCAAATTGTTTTCTACATTATGTATCTTCTCTTCAAGATCCATTTATGGTAACTATATTCTACTTTCTAAACATATTTATGACATTTTTGGAGTAATTAATATTTAAATGTTTTCAGTGCTATCAACCATGTCTTTCCTGCCATGATTTCTTCAAGTGTGATTTATATCTTGGTTGCAGGAGTATATCTTAAAATAATATAAGTGGTATATTTTCTGAGCCCTTGAATATCTAAGGATGTCCATTAGGTACCATTGCACATAAATTACAACATGCTGAATATAGAATTCTTAGATAACAGATATTTACCTGAAATATGAAGATATTACTCTTTATCTGTCATCTTCTAGTTTTATGTTGCAGAAGAGAATTTCTGTGGCCAAGGCCATTTCTTTTTGGTAGGCATCATATATTTTTCGATGTGTAATTATATTTTTTTAATAATTAAACTTCTTTGTCCTTAAAAACCTACACAGTATGCTTTGACATATTTAGGTACTGAGATTTTACACAGTTATGGAGTCAGCCCTCTCAGCCTGCAGGGTTAGGACATTTTTTCATCTCAAGAGAGTTCTCTCTATTATATACAGCTGATCGTTTGTTGGCTTCTAATCATTTGTTCTCCATATTGAGCATCTGCTTGTCTTTGTCTTTTTTCTTTCTTCTCTATTCTGGAAGACTAAATCAAGCTGAGCTTCATCATCAATAAAAAATTAGGGAGGGTCAATTCTGCTCTTCAGTACATCAACTATTGTATTATTGTGTCTATCTTCCCTTCAGTTTCAATACAATCTTTCCTTGCCCTCACCTTGTCAGTGTGGTCATCCCTTGCTATTTCTGCTTATTCTAGTCAGTCTGCATTTTCATATCAGTTGGCTGTACTATCATCTCATCTTCCATTTATTGTTTTAAAAGGATCGTATTTTCTTGAATTTTTGTAAGTGAACAAAGTAGATGCACTCTAAATGTTACATATTTCTCATTGTGCATCTGTGTGAAAGTGTTCTTCTTTTGAACGCTATGTTTTCTTTTTTGTGTGTTGCTGAATCTTTTTATAGACCCAGTTTCTCAGTGTGTAATTGCATGTGTGTGCATGTGTGTGCATGTGTTTAGCAGATTGTTGTTTGGTTTTGAATGATGAGCATATGATGAGCATTCTAACTTGGTCTGGAATTACCTAGGAAAAGGGTGCGTGAATTTCTGTTACATCACCTTACTCACCCTTGGAATGCTAGTAGAATCCTCCCAAATCCAAGCTAGAAGCCAGTTTGAGTTAATTTTCCATTATCAGTTTAGTGAACTAACGATTTGAAATGAGTCACAAAAAGGGTCATGTATATAAATCTTGCAGGGAAATTTTTACTTTTTATATATTCCATGCCTCGTGAAGCAGCTGATTAGATGCATAGATCATCTTTTCATGTCTGAGATATTTCTTAAGTGGAAAAACTAGTCATTATAAGGCACACAGTTTGATTACATCTTTTCTCTTCTCTGGGGTCCTAACTGCCACTCCTAAGAGAAGCCTCACTGACCTTCTGCTTGCTATAATTGTGTATAACCTAATATTGCCCCACAGAGCTATTTTTGACTATGGGCAAGTTACTTAACCTCTCTGTGTTAAAATAATAGTAACTACCTCATTGGGTAATGATTCAGTGAGTGGGGAGCCCAGCCTTCCCGTGTCAACAGTAACAAGGCATCCAAAACCCCTGCAGAAGGCTGAATGGGAAGCCAGGACTGTCAGCCCCACAATGTGGTAACAAGTTCACCCCCATGATGTCAGTGAAGATCATGTGGGGAGCCTGGACTTTGTTCCCACCCAGCAGTAATGAGATGCCCTCTTCATATCCACTGTGGTAGTGTCAGAGAGGCCTAGAGGAGAATTGGAACATGGAACTTTCACCACCACCCCTTTCCCATGGTGTTTAGTGGAAACCATGTAGGGTGCAATGATGAGGTGCTACTACATTTCCCTGCCAGGGAGATATTGGTGGAGACCTAGCAGGTCCTAGAACTCTCATCTCAACTCAGAAATAAGGAGAAACCTACACACTTGGGTATCAGTGGAGGCCAAGTGGAGAACCTGGAATTCTAGCCTCACATGGTGATCATGAGGCAGCACCCCTCCCCCACCTTCCCTGC
Source organism: Ursus maritimus (assembly GCF_017311325.1). NCBI lineage: Eukaryota > Metazoa > Chordata > Mammalia > Carnivora > Ursidae > Ursus > Ursus maritimus. The sequence goes on from NW_024427107.1 coordinate 16,144,074, forward strand.
TGGAGAAGTGATGGAGGATGTAAATTAAAATAGAAGATTTAAATCAGATCCAGAGCTTTATAATATATTACCCCAAATGTCCATATTTCAATCAGAAAATCAGTGGTCATACCAAAAACCAGAAAGATCTCAAATTGAATAAATAAAGACAATCAATAGATGCCAATATGAGATGACAGAGATGTTAGAATTATCTGACAAAGATTTCAAAGCAGCCGTGATAAATATGCTTCATCAAGTAATCAGGAGCATGATTGAAACAAATGAAGTACAAAGTCTCAGTTAAGAGTTAGAAAATTGCAGCAAAGAAATAGTAGATATAAAAAATGAACTAAATGGAAATTTTAGAACATTAAAATACAGTAACAAATGGAGCACCTGGGTGGCTCTGTCAGTTAAGTGTCCAACTTTTGGTTTCATCTCAGGTCATGATCTTGGGGTCATGAGATCAAGCCCCACATTGGGCTCTGTGCTCAGCTTGGAGTCTGCCTGAGATTCTCTCCTTCTCCTTCTGCCCTCCCCCCCACCACTGCTCACATGTGTGCACATGTGTGCTCTCTCTCTCTCTCTTTAATAAATAAATAAAATATTTTAAGTAACAAATAAAAACCTCAGAGGATGGACACAACTGCAGAATGGAGAGTACAGAGCAAAAAAGAAAGGAAAAATCAGAGAACTGGAAGATGAAATAGAAATTGTTCAATCTGAACAACAGAAAGAGATTGAAAAAAAAAATGAGCAGGAACCAATGGGACTCTAACAGATCTAACATTCTAGTACTGAAGTCCTGGAAGACAGGAGAAAGGGGACAGGCTGAAAAAACATATAGCAAAGATACAATAGGTGAAAGCTTTCAAATTTAGAAAAATATATAAACCCACAGATTCAGAAATCTGAGAAAATCCAAAAACAGGACGAATCTAAGGAATCCACACCAACACACAGCATAGTCAAACATTTGAAAACTAAAGACAAAGAAAAAATATCTTGATATCAGCAAGACATGACAACTTACCCACAAGAGAAAAGTAATTCAAATGTAAACTAATCTTTCATCAGAAACCATGGAGATCAGAAAAAAGTGGCACAACATTTTTCAAGTGCTGAAAGAACAGAATTGTCAAACCCCATTCCAGAGACAGTAACTTTTCAGAAGTGATGAAAGAAACCTAAGATAAATTGTTGCCAGGATACCTACATTAAAAGAAGGGCTAGAAAAAAGTTCTCTAATCAGAATGTTAATGAAAAGTAAGAAATATTGGAATGTCATCAGGAAAAAAGAAAACACGGTGAGTAAAAAAATGAGTAAATACAATAGGCTTACCTTCTCCTCTTAAGTCTTCTGAATTATGTTTGATTATTGATGCAAAAATTATAACACCATTTGATGTTAAAATTGTGTATAGAGGACATATTTTTAAACATTTATATTCTGAATAGGGGAGAGTAAAGTTACATACAAGGAAGTAAGTTTTCTACAGTTCACTCAAACTGGTAAAATGATGACACTAATAGACGGGTAAGTCATGCATAAATAATGTAGTATCTAGAGCAATCACTAAAAGAGCTATATGAATAGATACATTAAAAAACACTATAGATAAATATAGAATTCTAAAAAAAATGTTTAAGTAACCCAATGGGAAGGCAAGAAAAAAGAAAAGAGAAATGAAAACAAAGAAAAAACAGAAACAAAGAAATTCACTAACTTAAGCCCTAATATATCAATATTTATATTCAATGTAAGTGGTCTAAATACTCAGTTAAAAGACAAATATTGGTAGTGTGGGTTAAAATAATGACCCAACTATATATTATCTACAAGAAAATCACTTTGAAAAAGTGAATAAAATTGACGCTTATCTATGTCATATATCTGACAAAGAAAAAAAAAGGAGACACAAATATGTGAATATATTGATATGTACCAATGTATCATATATACTAATATTAAAAGCAAAACAGGAGCTATCACTAAGAATGTGCAGATATCGAAAGAATTTTAAGGAAAAAATATGAACAACTACACACATAAATTTGACTACTTAGATGAAATGAGTCAATCCTAAACAATGCCAACACCAACAAAAAAACTACCATAACTCATCCAATTTGAAATTGATGATTTGAATAGCCTTGTAACTATTCAATAAATTGATTTATAATTTAAAATTTCCCAGAAAAGAAATATCCAGACATAGATGGTTTCACTGGAGAATTCTACCAAACATTTAAAGAAGAATTAATGCCAATTCTACACAGTTTCTTCCAGAAAACAGAATAGGTGGAAATACTTTCCAACACATTTTATGAAGTTATTATTACCTTATACCAAAAATAGGAAAAGACAGTACAAAAAAAGAAAACCACAAACCAATATCCTTCATGAATATGGACACAAATATTCTTTTAAAATATTAACAAAGAGAATTCAGTAATTTATAAAAAGAACTATATACCATGGCAAAGTAAGATTTATTCCAAAGATGCCAGGCTGCTTTAGTATTTGAAAAGCAATTAGTATAATCCAATGTATTAACAGGCTAAAGAAAAAAAATCTCATGATCATATCAACTGATGCAAAAAACTTGACAAAATCCAAATCTATTTATGATAAAAACACTCAGAAAAATAGAAATAGTGAGGAACTTCCTCATCTTCATTAAGAGCAACTATGAGATGCATATAGCTAACATTATACTTAATGGTGAAAGATTGGATGCTTTCTTCCTAAGATTAGGAACAAGGCAAAGATGTCTGGTCTCTCTTTTTCAACGTAACACTGGAAGTTCTAGCCAGTGCATTAAAAGCCACAAAAGAAAAGTACACATATCAAGGAAAAAGAAAAAAAAAAGAAATAAAAGAAATAAAACTACCTATTTGCAGATGACATAATTGTCCACATTAGAACATCAGACATAAAAGATCAACACATAACATTAATTGTATCTCTATATACTAACAATGATCATGTAGATATTAAAATTAAAAGTATAATACCATTTATTATTATTATTATTTATTTTTTGGAGAGAGAGAGAGAGAGAATCTTAAGCAGCTCCACACCCAGCATGGAGTCCAACTTGGGGCTCCACCTCACAACCCTGAGATCATGACCTGAGCTAAAATCAAGAGTCAGATACTTAACCAACTGAGCCACCCAGGCATGCCAAAGTATAATACCATTTTTAATTGCTAATAAAAATGAGACAATTAGGTATAAATCTACCAAAACTTTCACAGGACTTGAATGCTAAAAACTACACAATATTGATGAAAGAAGTCAAAGAAGATCTAAATTATGGACCATGTTCATTAGTAAAAGACTCAACACAGTAAAGGTGTCAATTATCCCCAAATTGATATAAATATTTAATGCAATTTCTACCAATATCTGAGCAAGTGTTTTTGTAGGTACAGATATAGATATCTGAAATTTATATGGATAGGCAAAGGAACTGGAATAGCTCAAATAATTTGAAAAAGAAGAAGAAAGTGGGATGAGTCAATCTCCCTGATTTTAAAGCATTATTTAGGTACAGTAATTAAGACTATGTTGTGTTGGTGGAGGAACAGACACATAGATTAATGGAAAAGAACAGAAAACCCAGAAGTCGATCCATACAAATATGTCAACTTATTTTTGACAAAGATGCAAAAACAATTCAGTGGAAGAAAACTTTTCAATAAAGGTAGTGGAGCAAATGAATACCAACAGGTTAAAAAATAAATAACTTCAACCTAAGTCTGACAACTTTTGTAAAAATTAATTCACAATGGGTCTTGAAATTTAATGTATAACATAAAGTCATAAATCTTTAAGAAACTAATATTGGAGAAAATCTTTGAGATTTGGAACTGGACAAAGAGCTTGTAGATTGACACCAGAGCACAATCCATAAAAGGAAAAAATGATGAACTGGATGGAGTTCGCTAAAACTAAAAACTTATATTCTATAAAACATCCTGTTAAGAGAATGAAAAGACAAGCAAGATATGGCAGAAAATATTTGCAAACCACATGTCCAACAAAACACTAATATCTAGAATATGTAAAAACTCTCAAAACTCAGCAGTAAAAAAACCAAATAACGTTAAGTACAAAATAGGCAACTCCCTGAAGAGACATTTCACCAAAGAGGATCTACAAATGGAAAATTAGCACATGAAAAGACGTTCATAATTAAAACCACAGTGAAATATTACTATACACTTATCAGAATGGGTAAATAAGAAACAGTGACAATACCAAAGGCGAGAAAGGATATGGAGAACTGAAGAAACATTGCTGGAGGGAATGTAAAATGGATTAGCCATTCTAGCAAACAGCTTGGCAGTTTCTTTAAAAAATGAAACATGTAGCTACCTAATGACCTTGCAACAACAATCCTGGATATTCCAAAAAAATTGAAGACTTATGTTCACACAAAAACCTATACAAGAATGTTTATAGCAATTTTATTCCTAATAGCCAAAAACTGCAAATAATCCAGATACACTTAAGCAAGTGAATGGCCAAACAAACTGCAGTTTATCTACAATCATGGAAGACAGCTGAGCAGCAAAACAGAATGGACTATTGATACACACAACGACATGGATGAATCTCCAGAGCGTCAAGCTAAATGAAAAAAGCCAGAGTCAGTTGCAAAGTGTATGATTCCGTTTATACAACATTCTTCAAACGACAAACCTATAGACATCAACAGATTAATGGTGACCCAGTTAAAGAGAGACTGAACAAGAAGTGGATGTGGCTAAAAAAAAAGGCAACATGTGGAATCCTGTGGTGATGAAATTGTTCTGTATCTCGACCGGACCAATGTCAATATCCTGGTTGTTTTGTATTACGGTTTTGCAAGTGTTACCTTTGGGGGAAACTGGATAAAGGATATATGGGATCTCGCTGTAGTAGTTCTTACAACTGCATGTGAATCTACACTTCCCTCAAGAAGTTTATTTTATTTTATTTTTTTTAAGATTTTATTTTATTTATTTGACAGACACAGAGAGAGAGAGACAGCCAGCAAGAGAGGGAACACAAGCAGGGGGAGTGGGAGAGGAAGAAGCAGGCTCCCAGCAGAGCAGGGAGCCCGACGCAGGGCTCAGTCCCAGGACTCTGGGATCACACCCTGAGCTGAAGGCAGATGCTTAATGACTGAGCCACCCAGGCGCCCCAAAAAGTTTATTTTAAAAAACAAACTAAACTCCTCTCCCAAAAAAGGACACTAGAATTTTAAACAAATAAAGTTTATGTTTCAGAATGTCAAATGACCAAACAAAATCAGGAAAACTTAAAATCATAGTAATGAATATTAAAGAATTTTGCATGTATGTAATTTTAACAAAGTGTTAATAAATATGCACCAAGTCACTTCAAGGCAACTCCTGCAATGTCTTTTGAGTATGTGCAATAATGAGGTGCTAGAAAATGTGTATTTATTTTAATTGGGGGCAACTATTTAGAGATTTTCATTCTCAATTTTTTTAGAGCCTGCATTCCAGCCATTAGGTTAGATAACTGACCAAGTCATGATATCAAATGAATATAAAGTGGCTCAGGAATAATCATCTGTTAAGTATATATATGGACCTCCTTCAGCAGATGTCACCGTGTACACAAGTGTATAAGCACATAATTTACGTTTTCATTTGATATATAAAACTTCCAGTATCACAATTCTCTATCCATTTAAAAGTAAAAGACATATTTTGCAGCTCTAAAACCATATAAATTCTGTACCTGAATTTATCAATCAATGTTGGTACTGGTAGGAAAAAGTAGAAAGAACTGCAAATGGTCCAGCAATATCATTCCCCAAAAATTACCTTTTTAATTTCGTGAGGAGCAGTGATAAGTAAGTGATAAAATGAAGGGCACTTTATTTCCAATTTTAATTTTACTTAGTCAGAAAGGGGAATGCACAGGGATTTAATTCTGGCAAATGATGTGGAGAAACAAATGGATGTTTTAAATTGTGTGAAAAGCAATAGAGAAGAGAAATCACTACTGGGGATTCTCAAATAAAAAATCAGGAGCTTAAGAGAAGTATGAAGCAAATAGTTAAAGACTTTGGTGCCATTGCCAGAAAAGGCAAAGAAAGTGAGAAAGAGAAACTGTCAATAAGAAACACTTCAGGAACTTCAAGTTAATATTATCAATTCTGAAAACAAGCAAAAATCATATTTAAAAGAGAAAAAAGTGGGAACAGTTAAATATGTATCTTCCTTAAATCCTGTTTTAACATTTTGAAAATTAATAAAACAAAAAATTATAAATAGTAATATATAGTAGATACAAATATTTCCATGAATATTTGCATCTATAATTTAGGCAAATGTTTCCATTTAAAGTCTCTTCCTTGGGTATTAAGGAGGGCACTTGTTATGATGAGATGAGCACTGGGTGTTGTATGAAAGTGATGAATCACTAAATTCTACTCCAGAAACCAATTTTGCACTGTATGTTCAGTACCTAGAATTTAAATTTAAAAAAAAAAGTCTCTTGTTTAAGAAAACAAGATTAACCACATCATGTGCTCAGAAAACACACTTACTTACTTTTAGAGAAAGTCTTATCCACTGACAAGCACTATCATAAGGCATTTCATAATCACCAGCTATTTAGAGATATCTAATCATCACCTAAATTAGATACATAGTTTCAGTGGGAATTAATCTGTTTATAGCCAGGCACACTTTTCAAATCTAAAAATTTGATGAATTCTTAGCATGTATTTCAAACTTTTGTCTGATATAGTTCTTTCTGGATGCATATTTATGTTTTGCTTTTTCCTCCTTTCTCATGAGAGGTAATGGAGAAGAAGGCAACAGATCCAATCTCTATCATATTCTATCTTTCTTTTGTATTATCTTTTTCCTCCTAAATACAAATGTATATAGCTTTTCCTTCTAAATTGTGCATTTCATTTATTATATTACTTTTCTATCCTCTGGCAGAATACTGCAAATAAAGGGTAATGATGGTATTTATAGACATCCAGGTTAAAATGGAACCATGCCTGAAACATTTCTGCTCAACTTCCCATTAAAATGCCCATGAAGATATCAAAAAAGACAAAAACTGGCAATTGCATCAGACACTAGCTACAAGAGAAGATGACATGTCAAAGTCCAGGTGGAATGTGAACTAATTGCAATGTTGATTAAGATGACTTTATCAACACAGTCCTGGACTGTAGACCATCACGTACTCTAGCCTCTGAATCAAGCAGAACAATTCACTTTGAAGGAGTTGGGGGAAACCATTTTGACATGTCTCCACAGTTGAATCAGAAGATGCAAACTCGATCCAAGAGACTTGCATTAAAAGAATGCCAACTAGCCATTGTAAATTCCATCAACTTGGATATTTAGGTTTAAATCTGGGGGGGGAGGATATTCTAGCACAAGTTTATAGAAAAGGAATTTAGATTATTCCACTCTGGAAACTCCAGGAATAAATAAAGCTCTTCCTTTTCAATATGTATAAACAGAAAAGAAAAATTATCCACTTTGTAGAGACTTAAGTAAGGAATCATTGCTCTGGAGGTTAAGAGAATCATATTTCTGATTCTTATTTTCTTTTAAAAAAGATGAAAATTTTAGAAGAAATCTGATTAATGTCCTCCAAAAACTACAGAAAAATATGAACCATGGAGAAGAAAACACACAAAAAAAACCATAAATGAAAAATACATTATGAAAAAGAGATTTTAAGTGAGCTGCTTGAAGTATTAATGAAGATTGTGAAATATAATAGCAGAGGGGTGCCTGCGTGGCTCAGTTCGTTGGGCAGCAGACTCTTGATTTCTGGTCAGGTCATGATCTCGTGGTCCTGGGATCTAGCCCCAAGTCAGGGTCCACACTCAGTGGGGAGTCTGCTTGAGGATTCTCTCTCTCCCTCTCCTTCTGCCCCTCCCCCTGCTTGCATACATGTGCATACACATGTGCTCTCTCACACTCAAAAAATATATATGCATATAATAGCAGAAAAAGACAGGATACATAAAAATATAATACATGGGCTTTGGTCATAAAGTTTTTTAGATAACTGGGGAAAATGTGATTATGTGTTAGGTATTAGATGACATTAAGAAATAAAGTTATGTGTGCATTAAGAATGTATAATACATTTTTCATATTTTTAAGAGATGTGCAACAAAGTACAAAGAGATGAAGTGGCATAATGCCTGGGATTTGTTCTAAAATACTTTAGCAAAAGAAATGAAAGTTAGAGAATGGACACATGCCATGAATGCAGTGAAATCTAAATTGTTGCTGACGAGTGACTAGTTGTGCAGACGCAGATGCTGAGTTAAGTTGGGAGATGTTTCCTGGGAGTAATTCCTGTGAAAGATAAAGGGAGCTGAAGCAGGATTCATCAGGGAAAGCCTGTGGGTGGGCCATGATACACATCTGACAGGTAGGAGAACAGAGGCAGAAAGAGGCAGAATAGAGCGGGCGGGCCTCAGACTGTGACGCAGATCTGACAGCGTCAGCCAATCCAGTGGACGAGCTCATTCAGGAGTCCCGCACTGGGCAGAAATGGCAGACCCTCATGCCCTGCCATACTCGCTCTCTGGCTGGAGGCTGCCCTGGAGGAGAAGGATCCTGGCTTGGATGCTTGGCAAATCCCAGAAGTGCTACATCTGGAGATTTGGCTGGCTGCTCACAGCTGAAGCCCAAGTTCCTTCTTGATGAGAGGTCCAAGCAGCTCACCTCCCTGGCTGCATCACCGGTACACAAGCCAGTACACGTCATTGTGTCTTCTTTTTGTTAATATTTTGGAAATTTTCATTTAAAATGTTCAAAAGCAATAGCAAGATTAAAATATACTTTGGAGGCAAGACAGCATAGAGTGGAGGCTGCAGAAAAATGAAATCAATGATTGAAGGCAAATATGGAGACTCACCCAGAATATAGAAGAAAACAATAAAACGAAAAGGAAGCTCTGAGAAAAGACAATTGCTCTAAAGGACAGAAAATTACCAGAGAAAGGATGTCAAAAATCGGCCCAGAAATGATTATCCCAGATATTTATAGACTGCGTATTTCACTGGAAGAATTTACAAGCCAAAGAGCAATCTGAGCCCCTCAAATGAAAACACACCACTCACAATATAGCGAAACTTGCCTTTTGATGTTGTTTTTACAAAGGCAGAGCTCATGTATTTCTTTAAAAGTATCTTCTCTTTCTTACAATTCACTGTGTAGTAAATTTAGTCCAATCTGGTGAAAAACCAAACCTGATTCACTAAGTTGAACAGTCTTTTAGGTTTAATTCAGTTACTTTGGAACAAATTCTTTTCAGATTCCTTCCCTGCCCACCCTCCACCTGCTACCTCAACAAGGGCTTCCTGTGTTCCCAGGGCTGAGAAGGGATTTTGGGAACTACTTTGTTTCCTGTCATTCCTGCGAACTATGGAGTGATAGCTTTTGTCTGCTCCGTTGCTTTTACCCTCTTGGTACCATGGTTGAAGTTAGGGGCCAAAGAATGCACAGGACCCTTGGTTCTCTCTGGCTGCCTCTTTGTCAGAGAATCTCCCAAATTCCCCAGCCTGTTGCTAGGGCCAATCCCTTCTGCACGCCCCCTTATGCATTGCCACAGCAGACCCCAGGGCCACAGTTCTGCCCCCCAACCCGGCCCCAAGGACCTATGGGAACCCTCGTTTCCACTCATGCTTTGCAGAAGCTCTAGCCATCTGCTGGCTGCCCAGACTTTGCCGCTGACTTCCCTGTGAGGCTGAGGTGCCTAATTTGGACTGACGACCTTTGAGGCAGCATCCTGCCAGAGTCCCCAAGAATGCCCTTGTTTTTCACATGCCCCTCACTCAGTCCAGCACACCCCCTGTGGTGGACAACTGTGTGTCTCCCTCCTTGCTGCCTTACTTCCCTTTTCTTGAACAAGGAGGAATCCTGAGAGCATCATGTTGGGCAATTTACAAAAGAACCAAAATAAGGCTCTCCTCAGACTTCTCCTTCTCAACACAAGTAGAAGCAAACTTTTGATCAAAACATTAAATATCAAGCCAAGCTATCACATGTACAAAAACTACGTGGACATATACAGTTAAGGAAGGACTTAGAAAATGAACCCCCCTCAGACAAGCAGCAGAAGAAATACACCCGCACATCCAAAAGATGTCTATCAATCAAGAATGACAAAGTCCTGGGGCTCCTGGGTGGCACAGCTGTTAAGCGTCTGCCTTCGGCTCAAGGCGTGATCCCGGTGTTATGGGATCAAGCCCCACATCAGGCTCTTCCGCTATGAGCCTGCTTCTTCCTCTCCCACTCCCCCTGCTTGTGTTCCCTCTCCTGCTGGCTGTCTCTATCTCTGTCGAATAAATAAATAAAATCTTTAAAAAAAAAAAAAAAGAATGACAAAGTCCGATTATGTAAGAGGTGAATGAATTAAACATACACTATAAATTATAAATAGCTATTGTAAATACATAACACAATAAAATACAAACATCAGTCTCTCTTCAAGGTAAGATTATTAAATTATATAATAATGTGATGAAACTATAATCCCAGATAAACTTTAAAAAGCTTGTAAAGTGTTGGGTGGGCGAGAGGAGCCAAACTGCCTCATATCCTATGAGGAAAGTTTTTATTTCTATGAAAAGAAATTTGGGCAACTTTTACATTCTCAAGAATGAAATCAAATTAAGATGCAAGTCGTTAAGGGTTATTAGAACAGTACATTGGAATATCTTAAATAGATATATTTATATATATTTATAGGGTGGCTTCCACAAGTCTATTCACTAATATAAGTTGGTGTTGATTGAGTGAACAGCTTTCCAACTGATTTTGGTGGCTCCTTGTCGCTGTGACTACAAAACAGTATTTTTCTAAGTTTGCAAGAACTGTTTTATTTTGCTTCCCTTTTGGTCTTCATTCAGGCAAAACTGCATGAGAGATTATCAGTGACTGGTCAGATCTTCACCACAGGAGAAGAATTCTTCTTACAGATAAATCTTTGTTTATACACATCTGGTTTTTTGTTTGAGAGTTGATCAGCATGAGTTTATTTTGTTTTTGCTTGAATCACTTGTAGAATCATCTGTCAGGACAATGCCCAGAAGCATATAAAATTCTATGTAACAGACATTGAACATAATGAGACAAATAAGTAGAAGTTTTATATTTAAAAGTAGGGGGAAGATCAGTCCCAACAATTCCGTGTCTTTGTGAAATAGCCAGATTGTCTTTTCTTTAGCTTAGCTACAGATTATTTTTTTTTCTTCTTATGAGTAGGGTTATTTCACGCAGCAGTGGTACAACTTCCCTGGTTGGCCAAAAGAAAATCTATGAATATTTTGTTACCCATGACTACTTTACTTAAGGAATTTAAACTGGTCTGTTTTATCTTCAGGCTATACTATTTACCATGTCATCCAATATGAGGGAACAAATGTTTGATGGCCACCTCGAGTTATCTGATTTCTAAGGAAGGAGTCACTATTTTTAGGAGTCTTTCCAAAAAAAAAGAGGGAGTGGAGGGAAGGTTTCCTATCCTTTTTGGTTGTCCATAAAGAGATACAGTCCTTTAGTGGCGTTATGTAGTCACATCTCTGGAATGACTTAACCCAAAGGGTTGACGAAGCATAACCTGCAGCCCAAATCCAGACTACAAGCTAAGAATGGTTTTTTCATTTTTAAAAGAGTATTAAAAAGACGAATATATGACAGAGACTGTATATAGCTCAAAATGCCTAAAATACTTACTATTCTCCCTTTGCAGAAAACATTTGCCAACTCCTGGCTTACCAAGAGCCATATTAATGGAAAGACTTTAACCTAAAGCCTACACTTAAACAAATCATTGTTATCAGTGAGGAATGTATGGTAGACTAAGCCAGAAGCACAGTTACTTTAAACGAGTAAAGAAATAAAACAAAAATAATCATAAACAAGAGTATGCAAGATGAGTCTGACACATAGAAGAATCTTGTTCCGATGGTCTTGGCCAGAAGCTTCCCACTTCATGTGATCATCAGCTCGTGGTGAGGTTGTGTCAGCCGTCGACCTCTGAGGGCCATCTACGTCTTGAGACTCTGGAGAACTTCTGTTCAGGCTCTGCCATGCTAAATTCCTTTCATTTTTCCAGAGAATTGATAGTAGTAGAGACAGATTTCTGAGTAAGGAGCAAAGCCTTGCATCAGATATATACAAGAATAACTCTATTTTCATATTTCACGTTAAATGTGTCCCATCTAAATGGACCGTACGTTAGAATTTCTAAGTAGGAAACGCAAAAGCCAATAGCATTTTAGCCATGGTGGGTGTCATGGTTTTCAACAGAAAGATGTTTGGATTCATTCAGAAAAAATCAAGTCTATTATTAGTACATATTAGGAACCCATAGAGGAAAGCAACCGCATAAAATCTGTTGGAAAGTATCTAAAGAGTGCTTTAGGCATGGACCCAGTCCATATGCTACCTCTACAGCTTTTCCAGATTAATTGAGCTACACATGAAACAAACTGGCTGTGTCCCCTCCTGTCCTGCAAAGTGATCCCAGTGTTTAATATTGCAGCAAATTTGTCCATACATGATGTTATGTTTCATGGAAGATTTTTTTCAAGTGTATATTTGAGATTTTATTTGGTGCTTCTGGTGGACATTCAGATTTTGCCATATCTTATTCTCATAAATAATACAACACGATCATTTCTAGAGTGTCTTTTCAGAATTTGTTTGACTTATGGTTATTAATGTATTTATATGGTATTTTTTAAGTACTAATATATTATTTATAAAGTAATTAAATAGCATTTTAAAGTATTTTATGAGATCTACAGTATAGCATACTACTTCCTATAGTACATTTTTTCTGTCCTTATTTTTAAAAAACAGCTTTACTGAGGTATACTTCACATAAAGCACTTCTGTTTTAAGTATACAATTCAATGGCGTTAAGTAGATTTATTGAGCTGTGCAACATTACCACAATCTGGTTTGAGAACACTTCTGATAAGTCACTTTTTTTTAAAAGATTTTTATCCATTTATTTGACAGACTGAGAGAGAGCACAAGCAGGGGGAGCGAGAGAGGGAGAAGCAGGTTCCCTACTGAGCAGGGAGCCCGATGCGGGGCTCGACCCCAGGACCCTGAGATCATGACCTGATCTGAAGGCAGACATTTAACCGACTGAGCCATACAGGTACCTTGGTAAGTCACTTTTGAAAGCGAGTATTTTAGGGAGTGTCATGGTATTTACTCAAAATTCATTAATCGACTTGTTGTTTGTTATTAAAAAGTACCTAAGGAAATTTTTAAGAACTATTTTTCTGCTGCATTTTAAAAATAAAGGGATTATTTAAAAATATACCAGCTACTAGTTCTATATTTACTATTTTATTTTAGTAATTTCATATGCCATTAGAGAAGGCCAGACAGGATCAGACATTTTTTTTATGTTTCTTTTATTATATTATGTTAGTCACCATACAGTATATCCCTGGTTTCTGATGTAAAGTTCGATGATTCATTAGTTGCATATAACACCCAGTGCACCATGCAATACGTGCTCTCCTTACTACCCATCACCAGTCTATCCCATTCCCCCATCCCCCTCCCCTCTGAAGCCCTCAGTTTTTTTCTCAGAGTCCATAGTCTCTCATGCTTCATTCCCCCTTCTGATTACCCCCCCTTTCTTTATCCCTTTCTTCCCCTACCGATCTTCCTAGTTCTTATGTCCCATAGATGAGAGAAATCATATGATAATTGTCTTTCTCTGCTTGACTTATTTCACTTAGCATTATCTCCTCCCGTGCCATCCATGTTGCAGCAAATGTTGAGAAATCGTTCTTTCTGATAGCTGAGTAATAATCCATTGTATATATGGACCATAACTTCTTAATCCAGTCATCTGTTGAAGGGCATCTTGGTTCCTTCCACGATTTAGCTATTGTGGACAATGCTGCTATGAACATTGGGGTGCATATGGCCCTTCTCTTCACTACGTCTGTCTCTTTGGGGTAAATACCCAGTAGTGCAATGGCTGGGTCATAGAGTAGTTCAATTTTTAACTTTTTAAGGGACCTCCACGCTGTTTTCCAGAGTGGCTGTACCAGCTTGCATTCCCACCAACAAAGTAGGAGGGATCCCCTTTCTCCACATCCTTTCCAGCAATTGTTGTTTCTTGCCTTGTCAATTTTTGCCATTCTAACTGGCGTAAGGTGGTATCTCAGTGTGGTTTTGATTTGAATTTCCCTGATGGCTAATGATTTTGAACATTTTTTCATGTGTCTGTTAGCCATTTGTATGTCTTCTTTGGAAAAGTGTCTGTTCATATCTTCTGCCCATTTTGTGATTTGTTTATTTGTTTCTCATGTACTGAGTTTGAGAAGTTCTTTGTAGATCTTGGATACCAGTCTTTTATCTGTAGTATCATTTGCAAATATATTCTCCCATTCCGTGGGCTGCCTCTTAGTTTTTTTTGACTGTTTCCTTGGCTGTGCAGAAGCTTTTAATCTTGATGAAGTCCCACAAGTTCATTTTATCTTTTGTTTCTCTTGCCTTTGGAGATGTGTCATGAAAAAGTTTGCTTTGGCCGATGTCGTAGAGGTTGCTGCCTATGTTCTCCTCTAGAATTTTGATGGATTCCTGTCTCACATTGAGGTCTTTCATCCATTTGGAGTTTATCTTTGTGTATGGTGTGAGAGAGTGGTCAAGTTTCATTCTTTTGCATGTAGCTGTCCAATTTTCCCAGCACCATTTATTGAAGAGACTGTCTTTTTTCCATTGGATGTTTTTCCTGCTTTATCAAAGATTAGTTGCCCAAAGAGCTAAGGGTCCATTTCTGGGTTCTCTATTTTGTTCCATT
>NW_024427107.1:16162544-16264918 GCF_017311325.1 Ursus maritimus
GAGAGTCAGAGCAGCAGTGGCCGAATCTCAGTCTCTGTCTCAGAACAGAGGGATCGAGGACCGTTCTCCACTGATGTTCTGGCCACTTTAACTCTGATTCTATTGGTGCTGCTCAACCTTGCAGCGTCCCGGGATGTGCGCCCCACACCCGGTGTCCCAGCCCTCACTTCCAGGGCCGGCGCGTCTCTGTCCTTTGTGTTTCTAACACCACCAGCCACCAGCCACCCCCACGCACTCCTGGAGCTCCCGGTCTCAGTCTGGATCCAGTGAGCGCACCGGAGCTCTGTTTCAGTCTGGTGTGCGCGTTCCCCGGCTCATGGTCTCAGTCTGCTCTCTCGCGGGTGCGTCCGCGAGTCCTCCCGCTCCCCCATGCAGGTGGCTACCGCTTCCCGACGCCCGACCATGGTGGCTCCCTCCCCCTTCCATTTATCTTCCGATATCTGTGCATGGTTTCACGGCTTTGTACCTCAATACTCAGCGCTGGGGATGTTCATTTGTAGAGATCCAGATGTATCTTCCTGCGTCTCAGGCTGATTCCGTGGATGTTCAGGCTGGTCTGGTACCTATCCAGCTCAACTCCGGGGACCGGCTGAAAAAGGGGTCCCCTACTCCTCCACCATCTTAACTCCTCCAGGATCAGACATTTGAATAATTTTTCTTCTGGTAAGGAATTAAATTTTATAAGAGAAACTAGACTACTTCCTAAAAACATCAAGCCTAATATTGTCCTCCTTTTATTATAAATAAAGACCCATCAAGTCACCATTTGGTGTTGGAGGGTCCAAAAATTCTGTTTTGGGAATGAACACTTCTTGAATTGAAGAAATATGATGGGTTCTTCTCCATTGAGTAAGGGTTATGGAGCTTCTGGATTAAGAGTGTTATACCAGTAGATAGTGATACAGGAGAGGGTATCAATAATTCATAATTAGTTAACAAAATACTATAAAAATGTTGGATAGTTTCCAATAGCAATAGGAATTTCTTATATGTGGTTGCATTAAATTTAAAGGCCTAGTCCAAGTTCTAAAGGTGCTTTCATTATTTAGTTTATACCTGTATTTGTTCTGAGGCAAGGGGCCTGAGCACTGGCTGCAGAATTGAGGATAGCCTTCATAGTTGAGGATTCTTTGATGTGTACCATGTTATTGAGTAATTACCCTAGAGCATGGCTTAACCTTTTTATGTCGGAATGGAAAGAGGGGCTTATATAAGTCAGGAGGAATCTATTTGAATTCTTAAAAACTCATGCAATTAACCTGCCTTTTTCCCATAGTGTCTTTTATCCATAAGGATTCAGAGACCATAACTCTTTCTTTCTTAATTTCTTGAATCACACATGGTGAAAGTATATTAAGGTTCATATTTGATAATCATATCGTGTATAGAAACTTCAGAACATTTTTTCTAGAGGCAGATTCTACCTTTAAATTTGTAGGTGCTGTATTGCAAAGAATAAGTAAACATTCCTTTGATAATAATTTCAAATGTCTATCTCAGATTAGGTCGTAGAATGTTTAGGGATTTTAACTACTGGAGTGATTCAAACCAACTAAGGTAAATTAAAGTTTGTTTTCCCATAAGGCTTCTACAATTTACTATACATGTTCAAGTTTGTCTTTTATTATCTTTCCCACCATCTGGCACAAGCAGTCATTTTTACTTTAAGATAACATTTTTCTCTTAAAAAAATATTTTTGTTTATTACGCATCAATTTGCTTCTCTTTTCTCAGACAATTTTAAGACTTTACTTTGAAGGCTCTGATGTTCTATAGTAATGAAATTGATGGTAGATATTGTGAAACCCATATAACAAAGAAATCTGTATTATTGCATAGGTAATTAAAATACCTCTTAGAAGTTTAAGAGAAAGATGGAAATGTTTATAATGTACCCCATGGAGTGGTGTTAATGGTTAGATTTAGACAGTTTCCTTTTGTTTATTAGCCAATATCAAACATTGGTTTCTGCAACGGCCCTTCTGCTTGTAATATCTACAGGCATACTGTTCTATAAATTCTAAAATTTTAAAAAACAGGAAGCAACCATTTGGGTTGTTTTACCTAGAGAGCCATTAGCTGGATTGATTTATAGCTTGCTTATTTTTCAGGCTATCTAGAAAAGCCTAGCCACTTACTGGATATATTCTAAGTTGGCAATTTCACTCTATTTTTTCTTATTAAATTCCCTAATTTAGGGGTGCCTGGGTGGTTCAGTGGTTTAAGCGTCTGCCTCAGCTCAGGTCATGATCTCAGGGTTCTGGGATCAAGCCCCACATTGGGCTCCCTGCTAAGTGCAGAATCTGCTTCTCCCTTTTCCTCTGCCCCAGCCCCCCCATCCACTCATGCTCACTCTTTCTCTCGCTCTCAAATAAATAAATAAAATCTTTAATAAATGCATAAATTCCCTAATTTAGATTTGAGGACATTCACAAAAATAGAGGGCAAGGCTCCCTTTTTCAGTACTTGAGTCTAACCCAGAATAGAACTTGAAAGTTTTCTTAAATCTATTCTTTACCTTTATTTACTTTCAATTTTTGGAACTTAGTTTAATCTTTTATTAAAAGAAAGGCTTAGGGAATTTCCTACTTTGTTTGTTTTCCCACTTTTGTTTTTTAAATTTTACATATAGTATTCTTTAAGTTGTCTTTTTTCCACCCTGTTTTTCTTAAATATTTTTATCAGCTGAGGGGTTTTAACAATTAACTGCTTAATTGGTATTGATCTTCAGTTTAGAATAATAAGTATTTAGCAACTTCCTGTATTCTATAGGAAATTTTACCTATCCTTTTGAGGTTTAGGAAACTGAGGGCTTCAGAGGGGAGGGGGATGGGGGAATGGGATAGGCTGGTGATGGGTAGTAAGGAGGGCACGTATTGCATGGTGCACTGGGTATTATATGCAAATAATGAATCATGGAACATTGCATCAAAAACTGGGGATGTACTGTATGGTGACTAATATAACAAAATAAAAATTATTTTAAAAATTAAAAAATTAATTAAAAAAAAGGAAACTCAATTATAGCCCTTAACTCTAGAGAAGGTTTTGATTCAGTTTCTCTAGATCTGCACGCATTTTGTCAATCACATTCACAATGTGAATGTTCCTTCCTTAGAAAACCCTGAAGGAAAGGTAACTCTAAGAGAAGGTTAGGTAACGCTCACTAGAGAAAGAGAGGGATGCAAGGAGGATAAGTTTCAGAAGGTTTCAAAGTGTTTGAGAAAAACTATCTCAGAGTTAGAATTTTATTTAGAAGGTTTAGTAAATCTATTTTAAAAGCTGACTGTTGCCTTGTGTTAAGAGCTCAAACATATTAATTTGCTGATTTTTGATGTTTCAAATGTCAAATGTTATTTTGAAACTGTTATTTTAAGTCAATTTTTTACATTAAAAATTAAGTGCAACAGTTGGGTTTATAATACCCCTTAATGTGGAAAGGAGAAGTTTTTCTAGAAGTTTGAGGCTTTGACATAAACAGATCCATGACAAACTAGAAAGAGGAGCCATGATAGTTGGTCAACAATACGTGCTTATTAGTGATAACCCAGATCCGCAGACAAAGCAGAGGTGAGGAAGGGGCTTTATGATCGATAAAGGACTACAAATTAAAGAAAATTACTCTCTTTCAAAAATTGACAGGACCAGGAATATACGCATAACAGTTTTGTAGGGAACCTACATAGCTTGGCCACTCTCTTTTCCACAAGTTTGTTGCCGGTTTAGTGGACCTTTAAACTCAGGACCTACTTGGATTGGATTGGAGTCTTATCAGACAGATGCCTCAATCCACTCCCTTATACATATGAAAACATATTGCAGAACAAAAGAAAACCACTAGAAAGAAAACTTTGCATATACAAATATATGCAAAATCAAAGAAGCAGCAGGAGAACAAGCAGGTCAATGGAAAATATATTTATCAAATGGTATAATTCCAAAACAAAAAGTCTAGTTACCTCATTCAAATCGAAGAACTAATTACTGACTAAAAAAAAAAAAATGGGACCTAATTACCTTATCAAAGAACTAAGTCTAATGGCCTTCTACAAAGATCTAACTGGCTACCAGTCCTAGGATAACACAACTAATTCATCAAGAGCTCAATGAAACTAGTCAGAATTCAGATCGTTGCTGGATTCACATCCCTGGGCAGCAGCTACGAAGGATGAGTGGAGTTTGGGCAAAAGGGCCCCAATAAGAGTTGCATGGAATGCTGCCATGCAGAGGTCTTCAAAATTATGTCAGTGGCACTTTCTGAATTGTCCAAGAATGAGACCATCACTTAACACCTAAAATAAACGAAGCTGAACTTACTGCTTTCTAGTAAGAGAGCAATGTTGCTCAGGCACATTCTCTCTGAGCCCAACGCTAATCTTATTTGGGTTTTGGAGCAGCACAGAATTTGGGGATTGGTGGAGTTTCAGAGGCTACTTATTGGTGGAAGTGTGGTTACTCATGTGTGGCTGTTGTTGACTGATGAGCACTCAGCGGTGTTTTGTAGACTATCTTTACTTAACTAAATTACAGAAGCAAGAGGTTGATACTGAACTGACTGACTTGCAAAAGCATGTTCACTGAATTGAGTTGCCACGGATTAATTGAACAAACTTAAAATACATTCTAGTAGCTACTTATTACCATGGCTACTTTTGCTAAGTTCTGGGGAACTTTTAAATCCTTATTTTGAAGGAAGGCTGTACTGAGCTTGTTTCCCGGCTCTGTCATTTAATTTGCTCAATAACTCTGTATCTTGGCAGATTACTAGATCACTCTAAACCCCCAAGAAAAATGAAATAACTGTGTTTACCTTGCATGATAAGACAACAATATATTAAAACACCTTGTATTTAGTTCATATTCAAAAAATCATGAATTTTATTTCATAATCTAAAATTGACAAAAATAAAAACATATAATACTAGGGAGCACTTATTATGTACAAGGCATTTTTTCCAAAGACTTTTACATATTTTACTCATTTGAACCTATAAGCAGCCCTCTGGTATAGGTACTATTATGTCTTTCCAGATAAGAAAATCACACAGTTAGTAAGTGGTGGCTCTGAGACTTGAAGCTAGGCAATCTGGCTGCAGAAATTTTTGTGTTTAACCACTGTACCAAACTGCCAACCTAATGCACAATGAAGAAATATGTGATAAGCATAAATTTTTATAAATATATATGATATGATAATATGGATAAATTACCAGAGACCAATGAGGAAGGATTAAATTTTCAACCTATGTATTGGGGAAAGTGACAGAGGTTAATTAATATAAAAATCAATTAGAAAGTTCTTCTTCTTGTAATGGGAGACTAGTAATCTGAACCAATCTCTTCACCAATCTTATCATTGTGGACAATAAGAAAAGCTGGACAAAATTTTAAAAAGAGATGTGCTTGAAGTCATGGAAAACTTTAAAAAGTAGTCAAAAACCACTGGGATAATATCCAAGACAAGACCGATTTTAGAGAAATAGTCTTAGTATAAAGGGACATGTTTCCATGGGGCCATTCGCTAATGAGCAGAATAATATAATATGTAATATATAATTATTTCACCACTTATGAATTTCCATCTGCTAGCATTAATACATTTCAATAATTTAACAAAGTGATGAAATTCCACTTGTTGTAAATACCATTTTGTTATTTAAGCAGAAAAATATTGTAATTTGTCTCAGATGCGTTGTTGGTGCAGCCTGAAAGCAAATAGATTAGAAGCAGGTGGTCTGTATTTGTTAGCCACATAGGAAGATAAAGCATTTTATTAAGTATAGTACACATTCCAGTCTTGTGAGATCTACAAACTCATATATTTAGAACTTACGCTGCAATTTCTGATTTTAAAAACAAATTTTGTGAGAAATTATTTAAAATTAAATTGCAACTTTTTATTATATAACTCTGAGTGAGTAGAGTTATGAATCCAAATAAGTAAAATAGGCCAATTTCGCAGTGAAAAGCTGTTAATGAGTAGCTTTTTGTCTGTATCTGTTTTAACCCTTTTTCTAGCATTCAATTTAAATCTAAAAAATCCCTTTGTATCATACTTAGGGACATACCAAAAGGACATAATGAGCTCCTACCTCAGAAGTATAAACAAAGCCCAGCTACCTTTAAAAGAGATCAGATTAACTGAAATGAGTAACAATCATGAACCTAATCATAATTCTTAAACGAGATACTTCACTGTCCAGAAAATTGCTTCTGTAAAAAAATATAAGGAAAAATAAAGCATGTGATTAAGGAAAAGGAAAAATAAATAAATATACCCTCCTTTTCCCAACTATTTGCTCTCTTCTCCTCCTCCTCCTCCTCCTCCTTCTTCTTCTCTTGAATTGTAAGAAGATAGAATATTCAACTGTATCACTTTATTAAAGGAAGGTCAAGTCATTCCACAATTTTATTTAACTGACTGGAGATCAAATTATCCTACTCGCAAAGTTTTCCAGTGAAAATTACAATAACCTCTCTTGACTCTTGTGCCTTTTGACAAAAGTGAAGTAAATAATGATGTAAGATTTTTAAAAAGCTAGCATGTGGAAGAGGACTTAGAGCAGATTTATCATGTAAGCCATGCACACCCATCATGAGAGCATCCAGAAGTCATACGTTTCATCACTACTCAGAAATAAATTTGGAGGCAGGAACCCCAGAATTCTTGAAGAGGTCTATGGTCACTCTTTTCTATAGGACAGAAATTACAGTGGGAACTTCTACTTGAAATGAGAACACTAAATGCAATGGAGATAATGGGGTCCCAGGACGGCAGGAGCCAGGTGGTGGCACTTAATCATGATAGACAAGGTGGGCAGAATAGTCTGACTTGCATACACTTATGGTGTTGACTAGCTGATCAAGGAATATATTCCCTGAAAAATATATGGTTGACAGCCTACTAGTTTCTAACTTGATCTATATAAACAGAAGAGCTCTGGGTCTAGTGCACAAAAATCTGACTTGGATCACCAAAACAGAGTCATGGCCCCTCCCTCAGTCAATTCCTAGACTTAAACCAGCTTACAGACCCAGGTACAGAGCCACCTAGGTAGAAAAATGCTGCAGGGCTGGGGCAAGTTTCCCCAGGAGGCTGTATATGCTCTAAATCAGTGTCCAATACCTGGTGCTGGTTCTCCCGTAGCCAGTATCCATGGGTGCAGGAATAAAGAGGTGGAAATGGGAGTTGCTCTCCTACTAATCCCATTGATCCATCAGCAAAATTTTTGCTTCCTACCACCACGACTTCAGGCTCTGGTTGTCTAGAGGCCTTAATTCCACAGGGAAGAATGCTTCCACTAGGAGATACAACAGTGATTCTATTGAACTGAAAACTGAACCTGCCACCTGACTACTTTGGGCTATTCATCCTTTGAATGAATAGGCAAAGAAGGAGGTTACTATTACTGATTTGGATGACTAATCCTGATGAGCAAGGGAAAATTGGGTTGCTACTACACAACAGAGGTAAGGAAGACTGTGGTATCTCTTAGTACTACTATGTCCTATCATTAAAGTCAATGGAAAACTATGTCAACCCAATTCAGGCAGAACTAATAATGACCCAGAGTGTTCAGGAATGACGGTCTGGGTCACCTCATGAGACAAACAACCGTGGACAAAGAGGTGCTTCTCAAAGACAAAGGGAATACGTAATGGGTAACAGAAGAAGGCAGTTATAAATATCAGCTACAACTGTCTGTCTGGTTGCAGAAATAAGAACTATAAGAGTTATGAATATCTCTTCCTTACTTTGTTATAAACATGTTTGTGTATATATGTGTATATATACTAAATATTTTGGTTTTCTTTTCTCTTATCCCCCTATCATCTAACATAAGATTGAATAATAACAATTAACTTTATGTCACAGTGTTTAAGTTATGGGATATCAAAGAAGAGAGACATACTTTACATCCCCTATGAATGAAGGGTTACTACACTTTTGACCAGACAGGGGATAATTGTGTTATGTTAGGCAGAACTATGACTTTGTTATTGTCTTTACTGGGAGATTAAGTATGGCTTAAAGAGATGTGTATGGAGGCCATGTTGACAAGGGATAAAATGTTTTAAATGTCAACTTGGCTAGGTTACAGTCTCCAGTTATCCAATCAAACACCAATCTGGGCGTTTCTATGAAAGTATTTTTAGATGCAATTCAAGTCCGTAATCAGTTGACTTTAATAAGGAAAGTTAGCCTACGTAATCTGTATGGACATGACTCACTCAATTGAAGGGTCTTAAGAGAAGAGCTGGAGGCTTCCCTGAAGAAGAAGAGATTCTGCCTATGGCAGTAACTATAGACCATGCCTAAGGGTTCCATCCTGCCTCTCTGATAGCCTGCTTTCTGGATTTTGGACTTACTTAGCCCAGCACCACATTATGTGAGCCAACATTTCACAATACATCTCTTAATGTATATCTCTTATTGGTCTGTTTCTCTGGTTAAACTCTGACTGATACACCTATCTTATTCTCAGTACCAAAGCACTAAGCCTAAGGCCCAACATGTATTAAGGGCGAGACTTCAAACCTACTTTATTTAAATAGCTTTATTTTATATTTAAGTAAAATAACAAAAGTCCCTTTAATTATTTTCTCTTTATAGTCCATTACCTAGGTACAGTGCGTGGTGAATTAATGAGTATTTAATAAATGTTTACCAAAAAAGCAAATAAATGAGGGAATTAATTAATAAATTATGGTTACAGCTGCAGGGATTTATAAACAGTACATCACGGCAGAAAATTTTTACAAATTGCCACATTTTGTAGATTTGAAACAATTAAACAGATGCTAGCATTTAGTTAACTGCAATTTCACTTTGTTTCTCTGAAAATGATGCTCTTAAGAACTGTAATGAAATGACTTGGGGATAAGGATAATTTACTCCTTAATAAACATCTCTGTGAAAGAGTAGGCTATTACTTTTTTGAGTATTACACAACCTCCCTACGACTCTTGACTCGCAGGGCTGGGAAAGCTCCTGGGAGGTCATCAGTCCAGCCATTTGCTTCCCAAATGCCTCCCTGGTCTCACTCTAATAAATGAAGGAAATCCTGGGGAGAACACAATGCTAAAAATTGGCCCAGGCATAAGGTGGCATATTTAATAGTGGTGTAGGATAAATGATGTAGAATCATTGTTTCACAATAAGGAGAACAAGATAAGAAGAAAAGGAAGATGTAAGGGGAAGAAAAGAGCACCAAAGTTGCTTTGGACCTTTAAAAGTAAGTTGGGGGATGTTGATGATGATGCTGTCAACGAATATGTATCCGAGACCATGGAAAAGAGGAAATAGGAGGGGAAACCAAAGGAAGTTGAAGTTCTAGCAACTTCTTTCTCAGGAAAAATACTATCATTAGAATAGCTTTAATGCTATGACCAATATTGAGAGAGAAAATAGATTTGTACAGTGCAATAAGGTGGGAAATCAGTCAGAGTAGATGTTACTGAATTTCATCTGCCAAATCAGGCATAATTTTGAGAAATGACTTGGAAAAACATTTAAAAGATTATTTTGAACTCTGAGAATTGTGAAATCTTGCTGTAAGGAATACAGACTTGGAGGGTCCTATTTTCAGAGCACCTACAAAATGGTCCTAATATTCCCATTTGAGTCGGAGAACGGTTCTAGGTGTCTGCAGTCCAAGGTCTCATATTTTCATCAAAAAGGTCTGAAACAACGGAGATTATTTTTTTTAATGGCTACAAATTCTTTGACATTCCATTAAGAGATGGGAATCTATCACCCTGGGCTGCCATGCCATGCTTAAAAGATAACCAAGCCACATGAAGGGTACTCTGATCAACCATCACAGCTGAACCCAGCCTGGAGTGATCCCAGATCTGACTCAGATACGAAAGTGAACACACTTCCAGTTTATTCCTGCCTACAGCCATTTTTGTCCTCGGAACTGAGGCCTCAGACATCGGGATACTGTGCAGCAGAGATAAGCTATTTCCTGACCAACAGAATCAGGGAGCATAACAAAATGGCTGTCTCCAATCATTAAGTTGGGGGTAGGTGGTTACCCAACATAGGTAACTGAAATCCAGAAAAATAAACTCAACTCATTTTGCAGACGTACTTATTTCTGTTGGGATGGTAACTCTCCCAGTTTGGGGATATCTTTAAATTTTTTGATAAGATAAAAATATTATTACCTTAGTATATATTTCCAAGCTTAGAAAGGTTTAGAAGTAAATAGCTGATGAAATTAAACCAACCTTTACTATGACAATTCTGTTAAATTCTGTTTTAAATCCATTCAAAATTGATAAAATTTTTGCATATTAAAATTCTGACAGATTTACCTTGCAAATTCCATTTTAAATTAGGTAATTGAATAATCGGTCTTAAATATGTAATCTTAAAGTAAAAGGTACCTAGTTCAAATGTTTCAGGGAATTTAAGTAACTAGGTAGTAAATTAGTCTCTGTTTAAAGCGGTTTACTCTCAATTAACTTTAGTTCATTGTTCATTGAATTTTTTGTCTTAATTTATATAACACAAAAATAACGACTTTTAAGAAAATAGAAAAACACATGAGGGGAACCTTTCTTGCAATCCACTATAAATAGGTCCGTGTGATTGCCTCCCTGGAAGACCGGGGCAGAAAGGCAATGAAGATACTCAAGTTAGAACCCAAAGCATCTCATCTGGGCTCAGCTTGCGTGGTCCAACATAAATAGGGTGACTATATAATTTATCATGCAAAGTAGGACTTTTTTTTTTTCAGAACGACAAGGGAATTATTAAAATTTAAACAAGAGTAAGAGCATTATCTGGGACTTCCTGGTAAACAGGACTTATATCTGAATCATTCACCTGCAGCCTTAATGTGTGACACGTCATCTGGGTGAGCCGCGAAGCCAATGAAGCATAAGCTTCGGGTCCCTCCACTGGATGGGGGTCCCTGTTGTTCATTGAATTTTAATCACATAAAAAGTATAGGTGACTGTTCTCAGTTTAGTATTAAAATCTAAATAATTAATTTTATAAACACTGAATATTAATTTAAAATGGAAGCATTCTAAATAGATAAATCTAAATAATCTTTGTACAAAAATATACTCCCTTCTCATGACATTAAAAATGCACATTAATATGAGGAAACAGCATAAAAAAGTAGAAAGAAATAGAAAAAGGAGAAGCCAATAATTTTCTCCACAGGACAAACACTAGAGTTAGAGCAGCAGGGAAAGATCAGTTTTCTGCCACATGCAAGAGGTCATTTGCAGCTTCTAAGAAATACCATAAATGGCTCACACTGATTTCTTCCAGAAACATGATGACCCCATTCTAATACTGAACAAACAGATTTGCTAGTAATTCCACACTGTATAAGACCAAAGTATTTTGGGCTGCAGTTTGGGGCAACTTCCTCTTATTTATTTATGAGTACAAACTAAAAACATCTGGTTATCAGCCTTTTCTCAATATAAAAATATTTGAGCCATCATTTATTCATTTGTTTAGGTAAACCACATACTCTGTGTCCAAGACAAATATAATATTGGATACATATGTTCTAGTGTTATATAAATAATGATGGAGGAGTAACAGATTTTAAAAGAGAAGTTCTGAGAACAGTTCTAACCAGAATTCGAAGAATTGTTCCAAATTCAGGAGAATTTCTTGAGAGTGGAGACCTAAATGTGAGGCACAATGGATTAAACAAATCTTTAGTCTATATTTTACTCTTTTTTGATGAAATGATCTCACCTCCTCTACTCTCACTTCCTCACCCCATAATCATTATTTTGTTTTCCTGGATTAAAAAAAAAAATTCTCCAAATTCATCTTAAGTTGTGGACCCCCAAACTGAATACCACGGAGCAATCACCAAAGATTTGAACTTCCACATAAAAGTTAAATTAGGAAAACTTCCGGATAGTAAAGGAAGAAACAGAACCAAGTGACATGCAAACAAACTCCATTCTGAAATTAGAACCAGTTACAAAACAAAATGTTCTATGAGGGGAGGGAATTAGAAAGAATCGCAATAGAAATCTTAAGGTGATAGCAAAATTGTAAACAGAATTTTAAGATACTATTACTCTTTTCTAAAAAATTAACCCAATGCTGGAAAGTATAACAGAGAAAAATGTCCCCCCATGCCCACAGCTGAACAGATAACATGTTAACAACTTTTTCTAAGCTCACTGTGGGCACACACAGCGTGGAGGCGGATGTTACCTAGACGCGTGCCTCCCCTCACTGGGCGGCTTACTCGACCTCCCCCTCTCAAAGCCATTAGAGTGCAGACCTCAGTCCTTACAGAAATGTAATCTCAGGCAGCATTTCATTTTTATTTCTTTGGACTAAAAGAGGATGTGGTGGTGTGTAAGAAGGGATCACATCACACACCATCCAGCACATGACCTCCATCCAAGCCCAGATTCCCATGACATTTGCCCGTTCAGCTGTTTTCCAGTCCAGCTATTTCCCATCCTTTCCCCACACTGTGCCCGGTTTTTACTGTTACTTGTTCTCTTGCATATCCAGCCCTCACAACTCAACTGTGAAGAGCAGTTCAGCCCTGTGTTCACATCTACCTCCAAATTACTATTAGAAAGTAGGTTCCATGATGGTGGAATTGGGTGTGTTTTGTTTTTGCATCTCCAGCACCCAGGAAAATACAAGGCATATTATAGACACTCAACGAATGATTGTTGAATGAATGCATGATTGAGGAAATGAATCAACGGCCATGTGCCCCCATACAAATGGTGATGCTTTTTAAATCAGCTATTTGGACATCCCCTCATCCCCTCCTCCACACACACACCACAACCCAGAAAGCAGAAGATTAAGAAATAACACGTTTC
Organism: Ursus maritimus; assembly: GCF_017311325.1. Taxonomy (NCBI): domain Eukaryota; kingdom Metazoa; phylum Chordata; class Mammalia; order Carnivora; family Ursidae; genus Ursus; species Ursus maritimus. The sequence continues at coordinate 16,175,385 of NW_024427107.1, forward strand.
TCTCTGGTTCATCTGCCCTGAGAGAAATACTCGTAATCCCATCCTATTTTGCTGATTCCTTCTTTCTTGAGGAGAAGACATAACAGTTTTCTTCCAGGATTTATATTGACACTGGCAATACCCAAGTCCACCATATTGCCTGGTTATAGGGTTAGTTGCTCACTTTTTTCTCTGGAAAACTTTTCTCAGAGCAGCCAAGTTAGCAGAATTCTCCAATGAAGTTATCAGTGGGTGGAATGGGAGTTTCTGTCCAAGAAAATTTATAACTGGCATTGATCAGATGTGATAGTACATTGTTAGGCTTTAACAGTGACAGTTCCCCTCCCCTGAAAGAATGGAATTCCCAGACTGCTCTTCTCCCACAGGGTTTCTTCTGGGAGGTTGGGAGTAACACCATCAGGCAAGTTCTTGAGACTGCTTGCCCCACCTCCTCCCTTCAAGAGGAGACCGAGGATTCGCATGCCTCTTTACTTTCCCCGTAGTATGGAAATACCTCTTTTTCAAACCTAATTTTTGGACAGGATTGGACTCTCTTTGTGGGTAAAGTCTATCACAAAATGTCCATCTTCTTCACAACAGTAACAACAAAATCTATAGGCATTTGTCCTCCACAGAGTCCTAGGCAATAGAAGGTTGGTTTGTTGGATTTTTACCTGAATCTGGCCTAAATATACCAAGTTAGGTTCCGGAGGGGGCACTCTTGCAGTAACTTACTTCAAATCATGTGTAAAAGTCTTTTCTCCTTCCTATGGGTGGAAGTGCTCCATCAAAGAACATAAGCTAAAAGATTCAATATATATTGTAAATTAACTTCTAGAATAATGGTATCTGCTTTAAATCCCACCTGCGTTGTATGAGTAAACATTTTTTCCCCACACTTTGCCTTTGAAAAAATAAACATGGAAAAGACAGAAATAACAATAGCCATCATGTTAGAATAACGTGTCAATGATTTGTTGTTTTCAAAACTGTCTGTGCTGTTATATTATTTCAGTAAAAATTTAAAATAAATATAGGTATGTGTTTTACTTTGAAGGGAACATGCTCCTAAGACACTGAGGTTACCTTCAGAAGAGCAGATGGATTAATTCAGAGGAGGAATAATGATGGTGGTGATGGAGGAGTGAGTTATGAGAAATGATTAAAGATAAAGATTATGTCTGGTGTTGCTAAGTAATGGCTGAGGGGGGACCAATAATTGACTACAAAAATCTGACAGGAGAAATACTGAACAGGCAGTAAGAATTATTCAATCAGGTTTAGGACAGGTTAGCTAGAAGTGTAAGGAAGGAAAGAACAATTTACCCTGCATGGGAGAGAAAACTTTCTGACGTAAAAATTATTATTTAAGAAAAATACTGCAAGAAAAGTGATGAAAGTCCATCCCTAGGGATATTTAAAATAAAGTTGGATGGAAACCAAGAAAACGTATATGATGGAGAACCACAGGGCTATGATTCGGGGCTAGCTTCCATCTCTGACTTTATAGCCGCCTTGGGGAAAAAATTGGTCAGTCAGTCATGGTGGAGGATTAAAACGTGGCTGAGGCACGTTTACACAGTTCTGCGTAACGTTGTGTTTACACAGTTCTGGGGTGTCCTGCTTCCATGCTAGACACTAAACTAACCTAAGCCGATGTCTTTGTCCGTAACATGACCTGCTGTGTGTAACTGGGAACTCCTACTAGGCCATGGCTACCACATATGTGATGGGGACGGGGTGTCAGCTGATTACCTGAGCCAAAATGTGGATGCCAGTAATGAGTTCCTGGATCGCAGAATACTACAGCTTGTAGAGAATGGATCTAACCACTTCCTTTGGAAATAATGACGAGCTCTACCTACTGGGTATGTGCCATGTACCAAGCACTGTGTTAGATGTAATCTCATTGGATTCTCCCAACAACCTTGGAGCATAGCTGTTGATATCCACATTTAAAAAATGAGTTGAAATAAGGATTTCAATCCAGGTATATGTATTTCTGTACATGCTGCTGTCTTAATAGACAAAGAGGGGAGTGACTCACACAAGACTGGACACTCCAGTTTAGAACTCAGTCTAGAACTTAGATCTAGAACTAGATTCTTGGCCTCTGTCCTTTACAAAAATCAGTTCTCATCTCCATCTTCTTGGGTCCCCGCTCCACCCTCTTACCCTCTCCTTGTGATAAGAAGCAGAGGGAGAAAGAAAACTGTATTTTTGATGTTTTAAACTGGGGATTGGTAGAAAGAATGTGCATACATAAATTTAGTCTTTTGATTCTTTAGTTTATTTTATCTGATTCCAAAATTCACTGTGTTATTCAGCTGGTTAGTTTGATATTGTACTTTTTAAATTATCTGAATCCAAAAAGTAATTTAGTCCTGTCGTAACAAAGCAAGACTCATTGTATATACGATTCAAATACATATTTTTCAGTCTAATAATCTAAGATAAGTTGAATAATTAAAATAGGAATAATATCTATCACTGAGATGCTTCATTTTTTTATTTCCTTATATTTGTAATATTGCTTCATTATTGTTTGCAAGACGAAAGAAATCTATTAGGAACATAAAAGTTGTAACATACTATATATACTATGAATTTATTAAGGCCATTATCTACTTTGTTTTAATATTTATCTTAGTAGATTGCCTTCTTTCTGATGAATGTTCCTCATTTTAATAAAGTTAGTTAGTAGACATTCTGAAATGAATGCATTAAGTAACTTTGAGCAATCAGGAGCTAACCAAAAAGCAATAAGAATGAAGATTTGTATTACCGAGAAACATTCGGGCTGCCCTCAACTCACTAGAAAGGACTCAACACATATTCAAACTTTTCTTCTTTGTGCCATCCTCCTATATAGGAAGTGAATTCTATCTGGAAAAGGAAAACTATATGCCTTACAGCCTTCAGACATCCATTCCTCCAATCCTAAGAAACATTCTGAATAAAGCAAAATCAAATGAAACAAGTTAGTTTCCAATAGTGCTTAATGTGTTGAAAGAGGAAATGGAGTGACATTGGGGAGGATGGAGGTTGGAGAGCATAATGTTTTGCATCCTCTTTATGCTGCTCTGTTGCTTGGCTCACCCCTGGAGACAAGGGAAACAGCCATCAGGAGGATGTGCACACAAAAGGATGCTCTCCTGGAGAAAACACCTTTTATTCTACAAAGAGGTATTTTTTCTCTGCCACATGGTGGCTGAGGTCCCCACCTGCACGGGCCACTGGAAGAAACTGTAGAAACAGTGGAACCCAGTTCGGAGGAGCTGAACATGACACAGACCTGCGTACAAGTAGGAGCACACTGTTGCTGCGTTCCTGGCAGCCTTCTACAAATTTCCATTGTGCGCCTAGAGATTGTCACGTACAGCCATCACCTAAGTAGGAAAGGCATTTGGAGGCCAGGAAACCTGCAGTCCCTTCCCTAAGGCTCTGGGTCTGCTGGGCAGAAAAAGCCTAACTGAGAAATCCTTTCTAAAAGTCAAGTCTGAAATATTGAATTCTAGACCTGGTGGCTTCCTTTCCTGTGTTTGTGTATATTCTCACTTTTCTCATTATTTGCAAAACAGACAAGAAGGCTACCTTTCCTTTGACAAGATAAAAATAAAAAGCAAATAGTTTTCTCAAGAAAGCCACAAGTTTCATTATTGTGTTACTCAATAGTCCAATGTAAAACTCAGTTATCCACTGAAATACAAAACCAAAAATATGACATATTCATATTATCTTAAGCACAACATTAGTTTTATGTTCATATTAAATAAAATTTTTAATAATTGACTCTATATCTAAGGTTTCCATAAACACCCTCCCTATATTTTCTATCTCCACAGCATATCTTCTGATAATGAAGTCTCCTAACAATTACTGAAATTATACCCTCTTGATAAAATACTTTTGGGGTACAGTTTTGTTTCAACATAGCAATCAGAAAAAATAAAATTTAAGTTATATCTTGAAGCACTTTAATCACCTGCAAAACAGAGTCTGGATCACTAATTTTTTTTTTAAGATTTTATTTATTTATTTTACAGTGACAGACGGCGAGAGAGTGAACACAAGCAGGGGGAGTGGGAGAAGAAGAAGCAGGCTCCTAGTGGAGGAGCCTGATGTGGGGCTCGATCCCAGAACGCTGGGATCACGCCCTGAGCCAAAGGCAGACGCTTAACGACTGCGCCACCCAGGCGCCCCTGGATCACTAATTTTTTAAAAAATTATTGTCAAATTTAAGACACAGAAAATGAAACCAAATGTGAAATAATGGAAAATAGCCAAAATACAGATCTCACTTTGTTCCTCTAATTCAGCCCTTAACTGTTCCTCTACATTTTTCAGAGTTTCAAATCCTTTGTGTGTTTGACAGCATCTTACTGGTAATGGTTTACTTTAAATTTGAATTGTCAGAATAATATGTAATGTAAAATTGTGCCCAACCACCACTCACATGCAAATCCATTATTCCGGTAGTCTTATGAGATAGTAATTCCTTATGTTAAATAATTTCCCCATCCTTTCATAGTAAAAATAATCACTCAGCTAGCAATGAATTCAAACCTGCATTCCTGGGTGTTTGATCCTTAATTAGCTTGTAAGTTGATAAGCGTTACAGTAGAGCTAACACTTGTTATATTATAGAACTGGCAATACTACTATTAACTGGGAAGGAAACCAAGGCCCACAGAGAAATTACTTGGCCAGAGAATTGGCTAGGAAAGGTTCTGGAGGTGAATTTTCTTCATTTTTATGTGTAGTGATTTTTTTTTTAGAGAAAGAAGGAGACTGGGTGCGGGGAGGGAGAGGGGCAAAAGTAAAAAGAGACTCTTAAGCAGGCTTCACGCCCAGCAGGGAGCCAGACTCAGGTCTGGATCTCACCACCCTGAGATCACCACCTGAGGTAAAATCAAGAGTCAGATGCTTAACCTACCGAGCCACCCAGGCACCCCGGTGTAGTGATTTTTTAAAATAACTCAGTGCTGCTTCCAGGATTCGAATAGATCATAGAACCAAAACTTACTTTAAGTATGTTTTCACCTTTTCCCCAAAGCCTATTAATTAATTTGAACTAGTCTGAGGTTTTCTATCATTCCCTTATTACTAGCCAACTCTAGAGGAAATCACCAAATGCTAGGCACTGGGAGAAAACAGGGAAGGAGATCTTGAAAACTGACAGTAAAGGTCTCCAGACTCTAGGTGTTCAGGGATGGACTGTGTTCACCACGCATGTAGAAGTAAACAAGGTGATTGCCCTATAAATGATTCAAAGGGTTGCTTCTAGGTTTTTGTTGGAAGGAAGGAAGGAAGGAAGGAAGGAAGGAAGGAAGGAAGGAAGGAAGAAAGGAAGGAGAAGAAAGAAAAAGAAAGAAAGAAAGAAAGAAAGAAAGAAAGAAAGAAAGAAAGAAAGAAGAAAGAAAGAAAGAAGAAAGAAAGTAAAAGACAAAAATACTAGGACATAACCACATCTTACTGATTCAAATTTCCGTCTTGGTAAAAACAAGATGATTTGATCACATACAAAGAGGTGAACCTGTCTGGCGTATTGGCTCAGATCTTAGCTGTGGGGGAGGGGAGAAGGATCAAGGTGGACCCACGAAAATGAACCCTCCCTTGGGAATAGCTTTTTGTGAGTGCAAGTTGTGTCTGCCTAATTTTGTGAAACAATGAATTCCTTCTAAATATTGTTTGTGGGAAAGTGCTGAGCTGTGAAAATATCGGTTCCTTCTGATATGGCTCAGTTTTCTTTGGCCAATGTTGTGCTCTGCAAAAACCATGAGAAACGTCCCATAAGCAGCTCAACAGAAGTGACCACTGTGAAGGGCTGGCTACGTGGGAGTAACCTGTTCTAGAGAAACCTTTGTATTCATCCTCATGTTAGCTCAGGTTGTCCTGAAGCCCATGTCGTATGCTTCCGTTGACGACTCTTCAACAAATAACCCTGTAGCATAGACTTGCCCCCTCTGTATTCACACACCAGTAATTTGCCTGCTGTATCTTTTATTCAGATTTTATAAAGTAATTAATTAATTAATTATAATGTGTGTTTAACATTATACATTAACATACATTAACATTAAACACTATATATGTGTGTGTGTGTGTTTATGTGTGTGTTTAACATTTGATGTGAAAAAAATACACACATAACAACTACAAATTTTAATAGCTAAGCCTTCATTGTGTGGCAGGCCCTGTGCTAAGCACTTTACGTGCATCATTTCATCTAATCCTCACCAGTCCCATGCAGTTGATAGATACTGAAATTATCCCAAATTTATATATAAAGAAGCTGGAGGGGTGTCTGGGTGGCACAGCGGTTAAGTGTCTGCCTTCAGCTCAGGGCGTGATCCCGGCGTTATGGGATCGAGCCCCACATCAGGCTCCTCCGCTATGAGCCTGCTTCTTCCTCTCCCACTCCCCCTGCTTGTGTCCCCTCTCTTGCTGGCTGTCTCTCTGTGTTGAATAAATAAATAAAATCTTAAAAAAAAAAAAAAAGAAGCTGGAGCTTAAGCAGGTTAAGTAAGTTACAGAAGGTCACATGGCTTATAAGTAGCAAAGGCAGGAAATGTAGCCGCCAAGTCAGGTACCAGATCACAGGAATGCAACGTTCATGGAAAGGGCGTTTAGATGCTCTTCATAATGTGATGGGAAGACCATGGAGGTTTCTGAGCAAGAGAACAGCATGATCTGATCTTTGTGTGTGTGTCTGTGTGTGTCTGTGTGTGTCTGTGTGTGTGTCTGTGTGTCTGTGTGTGTCTGGCAAATATACTTAATACAAAATAGGCTGTTTTAACCCTTTCCAAGTTACAGCTCAGTGGCATTAAGAACATTCATATTTTTGTGCAACCATCACCACCATCCATCTCCAGAATTTTCCTACTTCCCAAACTGAAACTCTGTACCCATTAAACACTAACTCCCCGTTTCTCCCTCCCCTCAGTCTCTGGTAACCACATTTCTATTTCCTGCCTTGATTTGGACAATTCTAGATACCTCATATGGAATCATGCAATGTGTAATTTTGCATCTGGCCCATTTCATTCAGCGTAATGTTTTCTAGGCCGGTCCATGTTGTATCATGTATCAGAATTTCATTCCTTTTATGACTAAGAAATATTCTAGTGTAGGGATATACTAATTTTATTTATCCAATGGATTAAGTAAACTCTGTTATCAAAATTAATTTCATTTCCTTCTTTTTACTTTTGAAAGATATGGCTCTTAGAAAAGGAGCAGTTACGTATATGACCCACATTTGCAGACTGCGTCTTATGTCTCTCGGACAGCTCTGCTTTAGAGTCTCTGTACAATTATGGAGAATGCATGGAGAAACTACCTTAATGATTTTTTAAGTGTCATGGGGAAGGAAGGAAAGCAGGTTGTTGCTGACTATAAGAGCCCCAAAGAAAAGAATTATGCCCTACAACAGCACAAATGCCCAGAAATAGCATTTTTGTATGAAGGATACATGATTTTTATGGCCAAAGAAAGCATTTGTTATAGTGGATTGTTCACCAAAGAGAATTCACTGAGATCAAATCAACAGCTCATTCATTATGGAGGGTGGAGGATTCTAATGGGAAACAGGAACCATTTGCTCACGGCTAGCCTGATGAAGGTTAACATGAGTGTCAAGCAGTCAGTAGAACAAAACATGAATGTGTTCTATAAAATGTTTATTAACCTTTCTAAGCAAGACATCATCCTATAACAGAAATATTTTGCTGAGAGATTTTTTTTTTAAGTCACAAATCTGGTAATAAAAAAATCATGAAAGCTAAACCAAAACACACCAGCAGCTTGAGAAGCATTTGATGTACTGGACGGCTTCGTCATTCACCATCATTCTTGTTCAGAGATGCAGGGACAGAAAAAATGCCGACTTTGAGGGTTCAAGCTGGAACCTGACCAAAAAATGTAGTAGCCTCCAAATACCCCACTTTAGAGCTGATGTGAGCTCATATGATGGCATCCCACACACGCAGAACGGTACTCCACGTCTTTGTTCCAAAAATCAGTAGAGCTACGTCTGAGCTGTTTTACCAGCAGTAAGCCATCCACTCCCTCTTTTGACACAAGACAACACTGTCCTCTTGAAAAGAAGTCCAAACGGCTCGGTGCGCAGAGAGCTTGGGAAATTAACATCCATTTATTAGTGTTATCACAAGGTCACGTCAGGCCAGGGGCATGCTTTGGAATGCTGAGTTTTTGGTAGATTGCCTATCTTTTTTGCATGCGAGTTTTAAAATTTCTGTGTAACCTCTCCCTTCAGCAGTGTATGCATCTTTCAAAAAAAAATAAATAAACAGCCCTCTCCATGATTAAAAATTACGCAGTCCATGTTGGAGCGACTGTCCATATGTTGACCACAAGCCATCCTTCTTCGGGTCTCAAAGCTGGTGGAACGAGGAGATCCGCACAGCCTCTTACCTGCCGCACCCATGGAGATACAGGGCGAGTGCATATATGCGGCATCGTAAAGATAGAGCTCTGCTGACAGACCTACGTTTTCAAATTACCACCGGAAACTTTCCTGAAGCAATTTATTATTTGGGAATGATAGGACATAAAAGAGAGTGATGATATACGGTTACCCAATTTGCATATGATCAGGTGACACTCCACACCAGAGAGGACTAGAATATAATGATCTGAATTTAGGCCAAGCTCTGATGACTAAACTTCATGCTGGATGTATGTCTCAGAACACGCATGCTCCATCGTAAGCTACCTCCTGGCCCCTGCTGAATTTCCCTGTACAATCTTCCTCCCTAAGGAAAGGGTTAGACCCGTTTGCCTTTCTGAAGCATTAGTCCATGCCAGCAACTGGAGTCTGGGGGAAGACACTCCTACCAAAAGACAGAAATGACCCGTCCTGCCACCCCTCCTTGTGGCCACGTTGATGAACATGTCTATTACAGAACCTGTCATCCTGGAGAGCCCAAGGCCGGGACACAGAATACACACAGCGTCCCCTGGGACAGGGCGGCCTGCCCCCAGCAGCTCGCACGTCTGGGCCGTGTGTTCCACCAGAGCTATTACTGATGAGAATGCAAAGCCTGCGAGCCAGCGAGCCAGCCGGGCGGGAGAAGGGGCAGGCAGAGCACGGTGCCCGTAAAAGAGCTGTTTGCTACCTACTTTTCTTCATGAGGTTTTATCTCTCAGCTCCTAGCACAGCCTCTACCTAGTAGGTGTTCAGTACGCAATAGATATTTCCTGAATAAATTGAGTCCTCTGCTCCTGGGAGACCACATGTCACTGTGATACATAACAAGTCAGCTACGCGTACGTGAAAAAGACAGTCCCTATGCAAAGTTCTTGCTATTCCTGTTTACTCGAAATGTGAGCCTTTTCTCGTAGTTTCTCTTGTTTTGTGTACACAGATTCGGGATGAAGCCCTCTGGTTGTGTCTGTGAATCTCTAGAGCAGGGCGTTAGCATTCGGAAGCCCCTATGAGAGGAATAAAGCCTCTATGAGAATCCAGGACTCACCAATAAGATATTTCTAAGCTGTCAAACAAATAATTTACAACATGGATGATGGAGTCGGGGGCAGGAGCAGGATTTGGATTTTAAATAAAGCACGTATGCAGAACTAGAAGGTTATAGTTTCGAGCAGGAAAATCAATGGGCTGTTGGAATTTTGAGATCTCCTCACAGGCTTAATAATATAAAACACCAGGATCAGATCACAGATATTGGGTTCCTGGGAAACCACAAGGTTGGGTAAGTCGACTTTTGCTTGAAATGTACATTCCTGGAGCTTGGGAAGAACAACAGTGGAACTCTGCCAAGGGAGGAGGAGGGGAGGGAGGGGGAGAGGACTTTCATTCAGATCCATCATCTTTGACCCGAAATCAGTGCCCTCACCTCTCAAAAGACAGTACTGTATTTTTCTCCCACTACGGGTAACTTTTACTCATTCCCCTCTAGTTTTATGAGCCGTTAGAGCTTTCAAAAATGTTCAGTCATGGAAGGGGGTCAAAAACGGAAATTTATCCAGACCTGCTGACCCCTACAAATCCCATACGATTTGTTCAGGACAAAATAATATGTCTGTGTTTCATTGACCTTAAGTCCAAGGCTTCAAGTTCACAGAAATCTATACTCAATAAACATGCATAGAAAAGGAAAGAGATACCAAATTCATCATCAAGGCAGCCTGCTCTTAAAATACATGGTACCAACAACACCGAGACTTCTGAGACTTTCTTCCCTCTCTTCCTTCCTTCCTTCCTTCCTTCCTTCCTTCCTTCCTTCCTTCTTCTCCTTTCGAGCATGTGTTTATACAACACACATTTATTGGACACCTAATACCCTTCACAGATCCATTGCCAGCTGATCTTTGCAGGCCAGGCACACATTTGCGTTTTATTTTCATATCCAAAAATCTGCCTAAAGTTGAGCAAACTTGGGCCAAAGACACAGGGCCCCACTCTCAGCGCTTGGGTGTCCCAGCACCTGCCAGCCGCGCGTCCCCGGAATTGAGGACATCGTGTTTTCAATTTTCTTCAATAAAGCAATGAATCTGGCAATTTGCTGGCCTGCCTCAGCCCCACAGAAAGGACAATTTGAGAAAGATCATAGTTCAGGCCCAGTCAGACGGAAACGATTGAAAACAGAGAGCTGGCCGCTATGTTTCCCCAGTGCAGCTTGCTGTCGCAGTTTGACTGACAAACTGACTTTTCTGAGGTGCTCATGCCCGTTTCAGTCAGAGTTTATTGAAGGTGATTTTGATCTTCTCCACGAGGCCGCAGCAGTGGCCATGCCATCTGTCACCTTGATTGCATCGTGGACTCTCTGGAGAGAGCGCCATGGCTCCTGATCATTTACAGATTGTGCTGCCTTCCCCTCCATAAGGACCACATGCACGGAGCCAGATGGTGAACATGCACGCTTATTATAAGTCTTTATCTCCGTGCAGGAAGGAGAGGAACCATTAGATCTCCCTCAGGAGCTCTGCTCCTCTCTACCATCATGCTGCTCCTCAGCAAATACAGTCTTCTTCAGCTGTCATCAGCCTACCTCTGAAAATTAAAAAAATAAACAATAATTCCATCAGCCAAGGCCAGGAAACCAAGACCAGACCGCAAAGCAATCCCCCCTTGCCTTGCCTTCTTTTCTTTTCTCTAACCTCCCGCTTGCCTGACTGTCAGCACGAGGTAAAAACAAGTTTGTTTGCAAATGCATCATTAATGTGTTGATTTTTTTTTTTTTTTGGAAAGAGGTCAGGAGGGCCTGCCGCTTGGAAATCAAGCAACATGATCCTATTTTCTGTTATTGGGATCATGGCTTCCACTTTATTGGCCTCATTCTGTTCCATTTAAGGACTTGGGGTTCGTTTGACATATTTTAAAATTCCATGTTGTTTTTCTACAATAATCCCAGAAAGGGGACCACCTGTGTGTCAAACAAACGTAAGGGACGTCGGTGCTGGTGACTGAGCGAGAACGGAAAACCCCAAGTACAGTGGAACTCTAGAAAAAGTCCTTTTAGTAAACTCTCCATTGGGAAAGAGATAGAATGTGGGAGGCTGGGGGCACGTCTGGAGAGCAGAGCGAGCACAGCTCAGAGAGCCAAGTGACAGCTGGTAAAAATGTGCGTCTTCTCCCAAACCACCACTGTCACTGACTGTTAGGGATTCCAAGAGGGACCAAAAGAAACCAAAGTGGAACTGTAACACATGCAAAAATAAATACTGACAAAATAAGTACACATTAGTTGTAAACGAAGTGATTCTCAACTTTTTGATTTTTATAGGTGCAGCTTACATATAGTAAAGCACATACTTCTTAAACCTAGATTTTGGTTCTTGCATATAAATACTCCACTGAGGTCCAGATGTAGGATATGTCCAGATCTCCAGCAGCAGCAGGCTTGTGATAAATACATACATAAAATAAATGCTTATAAGCAGATTCACTAAGAAGCCCACGTCCTCTGTCTGCACTGCTTTTTCCATAAAAAAGCACTCAAGCTAAGAAGTCTCTTCTCCTGTGCTCTCTCCCCCCCCCCCCGCCCACCCACCACTCTCACTTTTTCCCTCCCTTCCTCTCTCTCTCTCTCTCTTTCTCTCACACACACACAGAAGAGAGAGGGGAAGAGAGTGGGGCTTGGCCTTTGCCACCAGGAGACCCCAGCTCTGCGGGAAAATCTCCACCAGTGAGCAGCTGCATGAAGAAACCAGGGAAAGGTTTCCAGCGACCCATAACCTTGAAGCCTCACCTACATGGGTCATTCATTTCGAATAACTGCCACCTTAACCCAATGGTTGCAATTACTGAAATCCAATATCTTTGCTCAGATACTAAATCCAAGTGATCCCAGAGCCCACTCAGACAGTCACATAATCTCTTTTGGTTTAGGTTAAAATGGCATAGGATTTCTCTCTCCAGGAAATGCTAAGTCAAGACCATCCCCTACACACCATTTCTCGAGGACCTGGCTCTTCCAGAAGTATCAGCATTTGTTGGGAATGGATAAGCTACAACAGAGTAGTTATTAAAAAAAAATGACTATGAGAAATCCTACTGGAGCGTGCATGTCCTCACATGCACACACGTACACACACACACACATACACACACACACGCCCCCCCAAGCTGCTTACACATTCACGTCTCCTCAAAAAGTAATTGAGTCCAAATCACTTCCTAAACCAAGTCCAAAAGTTATTTCACATGTTTAGGTGACAAATTAGGAACCTTTCCAGTGTATATATGAATAGAAGACAATAATGTATCAAACAGACCAATTTCAGTTTTGTAAGCCCTTCATTTATAAACCCATCAACTTCCATGATGGTACTGCTTTATTTACATTTTCTGTGAAATAAAACAACTGCTCTTAACAGAATAAAGTCACTACCAAATATTTTTAGAGGAAGAAATTTAGTGTGGTTTTAATCCAATGCAAATGTTTTTTCAGAAGAGAGGTTTATGATACACTCCTATTCTTAAACCAGCTTTTTTTTTTTTCCACTTTGGGGCATGAGGAAATGTGTGCCCATAACGCTGTGTGAGGGTGTGGGTGTGTGCAGGAAATGTATGGATTTCATAGGCTTGTGTGCTCACAATACTTGAGAGATTTTGCAAACGATAGTTAAAAACACAAACAAGAAAAAATTAGTCATGCCTATCTAAAATCATTCCTGGTCCCTGAATATAGCCTCAAATACCTAAGCACAGGGACTTTTTTTTTTTTTAAATATCAGCATTCTCGCCCATGTTTATCATTTTTCTACCCAGCATAGATAGGAATAAGTGTGGAATTAGCTCTACCTAGTTAAACAGATGATCCTGATCTTGGTACCATCACACTGTTCTGTGCTTTTGGAACAGAAACCATTTATAGAGAGGCACATTGAAAACCAAATCAGCAAGTACAGTTCGCCCTCTCCAAAAGGAAAGAAGGTAAGCAGAAATAATATAGTGCATTTGATTCAGAATAAAAATGTGGTCTTATAAAGTGAAAAAAGATGACTACGGCTCAGGAAAAGGAAAGGGAAACTGGGTTTGATTACTTAGTGTTAATGAAATGTGCTAAGATAGAGGAAGACTTCCTGGCCCCCACATGGGGAGAAGATAATCCTACAGCTCTGAAACGTGGAATGTTCCTGTTTTGTGCTCTAGTTATGTCACTTCTAGCAAGGCTAGGGTCAGACGCTCGGTGCGCTGCCCCCTGGCCATGGCCCTGTGTTCAGGTGCAGGGTGAGGCCAAGAGACCATGGAATCAGGCTGGGGTTGAACTGCAGCCTTTTTACTTGGCCTTGCCCTTGGACAGGTTGCTCACTTTCTCCCAGTTGCATATTCCCTCTCGGCCAATGAGCAAAACAATTCCAATCGCCCAAGTGAGGATTCACTGAGATGAACGAGAAAACACCTCACATGTACCTGGCATTTACTAAGCCCTGGAAGTGTGCTACAACTGAAATGAAACCAGAAGAAACGTCACCATTTCTGGTAAAAGATGGGGCTGCAAACACATACCCAGTGCAATAATGAGGATTTTTAGGTGTCAGTGTAGAAATCATATTTTGTAAGTGCATATTTGATGGCAGGGAAGCGGGCAGGCTGATGAAGACGAGACGGCCGGCATCCAGCCCCAGGCTCCACCTGCCATTTGGTTATCCTGTGACCTTGTGCACCTCACTTAAATTCTCCGTGTTGCAGTTTCTCCACCTGAAAAAGGGAGTGGCAATGAGGACCCTACCTCAGGATTCGATGAGCTCGTGGAGGTGACGTGCCTGGCAGATCGTAACCATCATATGAAAGTTAGCCAGCGCTCCGAGTGCTCTGAAGGCTGTGAAACAGTAGCTCGTGATTTCATCCTTTGCTAACTTTTGGCCGCGGTGTAGCCATAAAACCTTATTGCAGCGCAAAAGCCCAGGAAACTGACCAAAATTCATTGTTCAATTTTATTGGCTGTTTTGGGTTTCCAGTGTTTGCTAGGTTGGAACTCTTGTTTATTTTATTTCATTGCTGCAAATCATACCTATAAACTTACGAAGCGGCGTCGCATCTCAGACGCACACACGGACACACAGACACACATATCCTTTGGACAGGGTGGGGGTAGCCGGCCCCATCCTAACCCACAGCCAAAGTACAACGGAAAAGAGGGATTAGTTTGGACTCACAAGACTTGGATCTTGGTCCTCATTCTATTACTTCACCTTGGATAAAGCACTGATGCTCTCTGCAGCTATAAAATAGGTCTTGGATGCCTCTTTATTTCACGGGGCTGCTGTAATCTGTGAAAGGACTTTGAAACATCTGAAACACAATACTAGCCTAAATGTCAGGCATTGGTGTTCTGTATTAAAGACGGCATCGGCACCAAACATCAATGCGTAGTGCACAGATTAATGAAGATTTTGTAATAATGCTATAACTGTCAGAAATTAGATTCTGCTCGAGAAGCAAGAGCACCAAAGTCTACTGCCTTCAGAACCACGAGGCCGATATGGAGCTGTATCTAAATTCTGCTCCCAGGGGCCCCAGGGGTGCCTGGATCAAGTGATTGTGATTAACAGAGTGGACGAATAGGGCTCACATTTTAATTTTGCTTCTTCCTATCTTCGAGAATATTTCCAATATTACATTGTCTATCTCCCAAATAGCATAATACCCAAATGAAAGTAAATCCCACTAAATCTGCTTAACTCAGGCTGCTTTAAAATAAGAGTTCCTACAAAGGGACAGTTGGTCCCAATCCTGGTTTAATATGTCTGCAGTACAAAGGGTCTTTGCTGCCTCCTGTTTCTGCAGAAAAAGGAGCTTATTAAAATAAATGTAGAATGGAATTTAAGCTCCTAATAGGAATGGAAAAACAATAATTATTATTGTATATTAGTATTAATAATAAACAATAGACCTATTTTTCAGGATATTTCTTATTCTTGCACTGTAATTTAATTCAGTAATATTCAGATTTCAAGGGTTACTTCATATGAATGCCAAAAAAAATGGAAATAATTATTTTTCCTTAAAAAGTCCCAGAGATTCTTTTAAAGAATGAAATGACAGCAAAAAGGCAGTTCTAAAAATAAATTCAAACAACCCATAATGAATAAAGTAATTCAAATCAAAATAGCATTAGAAAACATACAGGCACATAACCTTTTCTTTTTTCTGTCTGTCATTGGGCAAAGTAAGCCTCAGCAGCTAATTGATTATGATTTTAAAAATAAGTATTTTTAAATAATGATATCATAATGTGGAAAATAAACATCAGTGCGCGTACGCCTATGTGTTTGTGCACATTGCGTGTGCGCGTGTGCACATTGTGTGTGCACGTGTGTGTGCGTGAGTGTGCATCTGCCCAAGCCAAGTTTAACTAGCAGGCAGCGATCACACGTCTCATCCTGTGAATGGCATTAGATATCTTGTTCAAAATCTCTGATTAATCTGATTAAGCTAGTGAGTGAATAATCCTTTAATCCTCTCAAGAATACAGTTTATGTCTGCTGAGTGTCAAATGTAAGACTAGTAAGCTGTAAATACTAAAATTTAAGTGAGAGAAAGGAAAGAGAGGCAGCCGCCCAAAGTCCAAGTGTGTCGCCTCTTTTCTGGATTCTGTCTTTTGTGGGTGACCTTCTCGGCTGAAATGAGAATGAGAAACATTAGGAAAAATAATAAATCATCCTCCAGCGGCGGCTCTGCAGCAGGGAGCGTATCAGTCACCGAGGACCAATCTGCTAGCATGTGCTTCCCTTTTCCCAACCAGTTTAATTATAAATTAATGGATACTGCCTTTCGCTTCTCATTTCATTCTGAAGCAGAAATGCTTAAAACCAGATATTTATTGGATAGTTGAGAAACTATCTCAGAAGCTGAAAATGGCTAAGTATTTTTGCGGAGTTACACAAACAATCAAAAAAACAGGAAAAGGAACATCCTTTCACCAGAGGACACTTCAGAGACTGTTACTGCATTTAGAATAACAGGGAGTTTTAGGTCAAATGACTTGAGGCGCCCTGATGCTGCTTTATCATTAGGCACCAACTATAAATAAGAACAATACGGTTAGAGAGTGCAGTGAGGTGGTTAGAGGAGGACGGCGGTGATTCTTTTGCTGCTCAAGGAAAATGAAAAGTAAACCAAAAAAATTATTTTGAACCAACTGGCTTACTTGCTTACTTGTTTAGGGCATTTGACCACCTACTTTTTTTTTCTTAAATATGGTTGAATACCCTTCTCCATTTCTGGGGCGCCTGGGGTCTCAGTCAGTTAAGTGTCTGCCTTCAGCTCAGGTCATGATCCCAGGACCCTGGGATGGAGCGCAGTGCTCAGGAGGGAGTTTGCTTCTCCCTCTGCCCCTCCTACCCCTCCATCTGTGTGTGTGTGTGTGTGTGTGTGTGTGTGTGTGTGTGTGTGTGTGTTTCTCAAATAAATAAAATCTTTTTAAAAAATACTCTTCTCCATTTCTGTACCAAACAACACCAAGATTTTGCTGCTTAAGATCTCTCTGTAGAAGCTATAGAGAATGCACAGGGTATGGTTTCCGGCCCCCCCCCTCTTATTTACGTGTTTGTATGTGTAAGTGTAATACATTATCAGTAATGCTGATTCACACATCAATACATAACGCAATATATGGACTGCCTGCTTCTAACTGGAATATAGACATATCATCCCAATCAGAAGTTATAATGTCTGTAGCCCAAAATGTGCTGTGAATTTGTTTGCCTGAAACATTTTTTGGGTCAGCTGTTTATGAAAATCATCCCCTGCCCCTAAAAACCTTAACTAATATCTGCTGGCAGGGCAAAGGGCAAGACTGCTACAGGCGATTAATTTGCCGGTCAACTACTTTTTCATTTACTAATTTAACAAGAGTCAAAGGGATCCGATCTAATTAAGGTATTGGCTCACCCTTAAAAGCAGAAAGTCCATATTATCCCTTAATTCCTCATGATGTGAGGAACTGAGGCAAAGGAAGTCTCCCTCCCAGCCCGTGCAGCTCCAGAATCAGTCGGGGAAGTACGGTAGAGACGGGATCAGCTCACTCTGCTCTTTGCTGTTTGGGCTCTGGTGTCACCTCCACTTGTCGACTTTTCCAGTAAAGACTGGGAAACCTGGGGAAACTGGGTGCTCAGTAACCAGACAATGGAGGGAAGCAGGTGGAGAAAACCTTCTCCTGACTTTCTCTATTTTTGCCTGAATGGAGGCGCTGTACATCTAAGTTTGCCCCAAATATATGGGGGGTAAGACAAGTGGTGAGGAGCCTCTGGCCCCAGCATAACTAGCCACACCCTCAGCCAACTGTACCTGTCACCCCAGAGCCTGCCAACCTCTGTGAGTAAAGCTTTCAGTGCTGCTAACTTCAGCATCTTTCTGTAATGTCAAACATCTGGCACAATCTCGTAGTTGGGGTCCCTTGTTTTTATTAAAGTAGGTAAATGTCTCACATCTCTGGCCCATGTGTTTAGCTCTAACTCTTTCTTCCTGAATACTCAGTGGTAATGATTTCTGTAATTTTGTCTTGCTACATTATCGGTGATCCCCATGGATATTTAGACTCTAACCCATCTACCTTTGATTGTGAAATTTCTCCCAGCACCCTAAGCTGGAGATGAGCTAATGCCTGATTTTGAAGAGCAGGACCAATGCTCAGGCCTTGAGGACTACACACCCCATCACAGCTTCTAGACTTAGAGAGACCCAAAGTCTGAAGGGGAGGTTTAAAATTTTTCTGCAAACTCCCTTGCAAGACATTAAAGAATGGACTGGAAGACTGAGAATAGTTTTCAGCCATTTCTGTCAATGAGCTGTGCAGTTGAGGAGGGACTGCCTGAACATGAATCCCATACTGGTAACAAATTATAGAATGACCTTGTGCTTTTGTTCAAATAGTAAGGGCCTCCCTAAAACTCCAAAGAACAGTGTTTACCAACTACATAAGATCATTTCTGTAATTATTTTATAATGAACCTAATTATGAATAAATATCTAAGAGAATATGTGTATAGATTGTACCATTTGTATTTTTCTTTCATTTTCTACAGATCCTCTAATTTGCTGTCTTTAGATCCTGTTCTTACCTTCTCATAATCACTGTTACTCATATTACAGAATAACAGACACACTCTTTTGCCTTTACCTGGCAATGAAGTTAATATGACCCTCTCTTTTTCTGTTCATTTATTCACTCAACAAATGTTTACTGGAAGTTTGTTAAGTGCATAGACATAAGGAAGCTGTTTAAAATGATGAATGGGAAGTGGGAAGATTCTGAATTCACTTCCTCCCATGGACACATCAAAACTACAGCTACATACTGATCATTTCCCTCTGAAAACTAATTGAAGTGCTTCTCCATAACAAAGGATAAAAGGACTACATTGAAATGAGTAGGAGAGGTAGAGACAAAGTATCACCAAAAATCTCACCCCTCTGCCTCCATACAGAGTAAAGAGGAATCTCACAAGTGTGGCACTTCTCCCAGAGAAGTGAGGGGTTGGTCCCCCAAAGCAAACCCCGGAACCCTAGGGATTGACGCCAGAGGGATAAGCCCCCAAAAATGTCTGGCTTAGAAAATCAATGGGGCTGATGTCCAAGAGACCCAAAGTGCTAAAAGAAACAGATTCTCTTAAATAGCTTGTGGGCAGTCTCACTAGCTCCAGGATCTGGTGAAAAAACGTTGACTTGAAAAATGCCCCAACTGTACATAAAGGAGACTCATTTTCTGGTCTGGAGCAATCTGCTGCAGGGGCAGGGGATAGTCGGAGCGCTCTCCGGAGATGGAAGCACTGGTGGAGGCCATTTGTGTGCTCTCCACCCACCCCACTAGTGCTGATGGCGTGTTCAGGCACAGCACCCTCCCGTAGCCTTGCTGAGTCAGGAAGGGGTGAATGGTCATGACACTGTCTCTCTGCCTTGCCAAGGCCAGAGAGTGGAGGCAGTTGCAGTGATGCCCTGCTCCCTGGCTAGGGCAAGTGAACACCAATGATCATAGCATTCTTACTAAAGTCAGTGAGCATGGGCAGTTGCAACACTTACTCTGCATCCTGGTTGGGGCTGGCAAACAGGAGCAGTCGTGGCATTCTTCAGCCTCTATCCTAAGGCAAGCATACACCCACAGCCGAGTCTCCCGCAGCATTGCTGAAGCCCCAGGACAGACAGTCAAGACATTTTCCCACTGCTTTTTCTGAAGCTGATGAGTGTGCCCCACCCCTACACTTTCCAGCTGCCCTACTAAAGCCAACAGGTCTACATAAACCACACAGGAGATGCCACTGTTTGCCTGGCCCAGGTGGCCAAGGGGGCTGGAATTTCTGAGCTCCAAGAGATTTTATCAGAATGGTAGACTTGGTGGGCCACCACCCCCAGGGCACTGCACAGACAGCAGACTGAAACACAACCCCAGTCTTCCCGTGAAAAGGCCTATTTATTTATCCTGTACCTTCAGCCTACGAGGCAGGATTCAGTTTTTCCACACATCTAGAAGCTATGGAGGCACTCCTAGGGAATGTGAACAAAGTGACACCATCTTGGCACACTCCCTTGGCCAATTCCTCCCAGAAAGGAGCTTACACACACATCCGGAGCACCAATTTTTGCAACTGTCACCCAGGGGAAACCTCCAGATCTCCTGGTCAGGGGGCCAACAGGGTTTACAATTTGATCCCACAGGACTGTATGTATTTGCATATTTTAAAAGCTTCTGCCTAAGGGTCTGGCTTCTCAGCCTGAAACTAGGTGCTAACTGGGATTCCTCCCCTTGGAACACTGACAGGTCTTGGCACACCCTTAGCAATAGGAACATATCGAGAACAAACCAGGCTGTTGACTAAGAGGTAAAATGTGACATCAAAAATAAAATATGAGGGGGGAGTAAAAATGTAGAGTTTTGGAATGTGTTCAAATTTAAGTTGCTATCAACCTAAATAGACTGTTACATACATAGGATGTTATGTGTGAACCTCACAGTAACCACAAATCAACAACTTACAGTAAATACACAAAAGAAAATGAGAAAGAAATCTAAATATAACACTGGAGAAACTCATCATACCACAAGGGAAGAAAGAAAAAAGAAGAAAGGAACAGAAAGGAACTACAAAAACAGCCAGAAAACAATTCTTAAAATGTCAGTAAGTATATACCTATCTCTAACTACTTTAAATGTAAATGGACTAAATTCTCCAGTCAAAGGCTATGGCTGGATGCATAAAAAAACAAGACTTATCTATAAACTGCCCACAAGAGACTCACTTCAGACCCAAAGACACACTCAGGCTGAAAGTGAAAGGATGGAAAAATATATTCCATGCAAAGGAAATGAAAACTAATGTAACTATACTTACATCAGACAAACTAAACTTTAAAACAAAGACTAATAAAAGACAAAGAATGGCATTATGTAATGATAAAGGGGTCAATCTAGCAAGAAGATACAATATTTATAAATATATATGCACCCAACATGGGAGCATCAAAATACATAAAGCAAATATTAACAGACCTAAATGGGAAAAGAAGAAAACTGGGAAAAACACAAAAATCTGAGGATTAAACAACATGCTACTGCACAGTTGCTGGCTCATCAAAGAAATCAAAAGAGAAATTTAAAAATATTTAGAAACAAGTGAAAATAGAAATATGACACATCAAAATCTATGGGATACAGCAAAAGTGGTTCTAAGAGGGTAGTTCATAACAATACAAGCCTAGCTCAAGAAATAAGAGAAATCTAAAATAATCTAAATTTACACCTAAAGGAACTAGAAAAAGAAGAATAAATGAAGCCCAAAGTTAGCAGAAGGAAGGAAATGATAAAAATCAGAATGTAAATAAAGAGACTAAAAAAACAATAGAAAAGGCAAATGAAACTAAAAGTTGGTTCTTTGAAAAGATAAACTAAATTGACCAACCTTTAGATAGACTCACCAAGAAAAAAAGACAGAAGACTCAAATAAATAAAATCAAAATGAAAGAGGAGAAGTTACAACTGATATCACAGAAATACAAAGAATTACAACCAGTTATATGCCAACAAACTGGACAATCTAGAAGAAATGGACAAATTCCGAAAAACACAATCTTCTAACACTGAGTCAGGAAGAAATTAAAAATTTGAATAGGCTGATTACTAGTAAGAAGATTGAACTGGTAATCAAAAGCCTCCCAATAAGCGAAAGTCCAGGATGAGACTAGTGAAATCTACCAAACATTCAAAGATTTAACACCTACTCTTTTCAAAATATGCCAAAAATTGAAGAGGGAGGAACACTTCTAAACTTATTTTACAAGACCAGCATTACCCTGATACCAAAATCAGACAAAAACATCACAAAAATTATAGGCGAATATCCCTGATGAACACAGATGCAAAAATCCTTAACAAAATATTAGCAAACTGAATTCAGCAATACATTAAAATGATTATATTGCATGATCAAGTGGAAGTTAATTCAGGGATGCAAGGATGGTTCAGCATTTGCAAATCAATCAGCGTAATACACCACATTAACAAAAGGGAAGTTTAAAATCATATGATCATCTCAATAGATGACAAATTCAGTATCTATTTATGATTAAAAACTCTCAACGAAGTGAGTATAGAGAGAATGTAGTTCAACATAATAAACCCCATATATGACAAACCCACAGCTAACATCATACTCTGTGGTGAAAAGCTTAAAGCTTTTCCTCTAAGATCAGGAACAAAACAAGGACACCCACTCTCCGCACTTTTATTCAACATAGTATTGGAAGAGACTTTATTGCCTCTAGTCCTGTAACAATGAGCATGTAGTCAAATGTTTTCAAAAGGAATAGAAAACTAGATTTTATCACCTAGTTTTGCTTCCCGATTTTATGGGGAAAATAGCATTGACAGAAATAGCATTAAAAAGCTCAAGAAATTCATTAGATTGATTAAAATTGGAAAACTGAATAATGCCATTGTTGTTGGGCATATAGGTATATTAAAACCTTCATATGCCTGCTGACTTAAGCATAGACTGGTGCAGACCATCTGGAAACAACTTGGTAGTAGTACTTAGTTAAATAAACGTTGCCTATGACAAATAGTACTCTTCTTTGGATACAATTCTCAAAAATATTCTCATACAGTGGGGGGTATCTTCTATGATATTTATCACAGTGTTGTTTGTAGTGGTGGGAAGCAATCACGGAGTCTATCACTGGTGGGTAGGTCAAACAGCTATATGGATAGGTCTTAGAAACAATAGGCCATAATGATAAAAAGAAAACAGAATGATCTAACATAATGATATTTGTATAAACTAGAATGAATGAACAGATGTCTTATAAAAATATATGAAAACAAAAAGATATCATCAAACACGTTAATATGACTGCTTGTGATACGAGGAAGAACAAGAATGGCAGTGAGAAATTGAGAACTGGGAATTAAATGAGATAGATTGATAAAAAGATGAATGGGTAGATGATAAGAGATAGACGGATGACATATAAGTGAATCAGCCAGTTGGTTGAGAGAAGCCTATGCAAACTGATGATATGGTGTTATGAACTAAGATATATAATTAACAACCTTTTGAACTTAAAATCCAGAAATAAACTAGAACAGTCCAAGAAAGCTGGTAAGTTTCAAGGGGAATAATATATTGTTGATGTGGCACACTCCCGATCGAGATTAAGTCTAAACACTGAGCTGTGGTGTTGCTCAAACTTCACTCTCCCTTTAAGACTTACATTTGCCATGAACATCACGTCTGGTTCCGTGAAAGATCTGTCAGTTTCCAGCCAACACTGAGAGCCTAGAATGGGACCAGACCACCGGCTCAGCATCTTTGGCAGAGGAGGCATAAGCCACTGCTAGACAGCAAGCTGGAGTGAGACAGCCACTAGCAGGGAGTAAAGACATCTTAAGGTACCACCCAATAGTCTAGTCGTCAGCAGAGCCATAGCACGCTGCAAACTCTAGTGTCTGACAGCCCAACCTAGTAAATGCAGTAACGAGACAAGTAATAGCTCTGAAAAAGCTCAGCCTCTGCAGCTTAGACAAACCCAAGAGTAGCCTTCACATATATGAACAGAAAGCAGACTTCCCCATTCTCACTCCTTCTAGCCATTCACCCATATATACTCATAGTTTCGAGTCTCAAGATCACAGAGAAATGACAACTTTACAGCCTTTGAAATAAGTCATCCTTCAAAAGAGTCCCTCTTAGAGAACTCATATGCAGATGGAGGATTAACAGCCCAGGGCTAAATTGTCCAATATGGCAGCCACTACCCACATGCGGCCATTGAACACTTGAAATATGGCTAATTCAAATTGAGATGTGGAGACCTAGTCTGATAAAAGAATGTCAAATATCTCGTTAATAATTTTTATATTCATTAAATGTTAAAATGATATTCTGGAAATAATGGGTTAAATAAGACATGTTATTAAATTACTTTCACCTGTTTCTCTCCACTTTTTTTGAGGTAGCTAGTAGCAAGTTTTAAATTACATCTGTGGCTCACCTTCTATTTTTACTAGACAGTGTTGGTCTGGGGACTTACATGTTGATTTACAGCTTCTCTTTCAGTTTAGTGATGTGAAATTGAAGCCTAACTATTTTCCCACAACAGTGTTAGATTCTCTCTTCCAGATGTTACTGTTCAATGGAAGACTCAAAATCATGTTTGGTCCCCCAACATTTCTTATCAGTGGTGATTCCCTCTAGAACTTTTTGGCCTTTTCTATGTTTTTAATTCTGTCTTTTAGCCTAAACAAAGCATGATCAAATCACAATAGAACAAGAGGTCCACGTAGGTTTGGGACAGCCTGAAATACCCTGATGATGATGTAAATTACACTGGAGTTGCTCAGGTCTTTTGTGCCAAGATATCTTGTAGCATCCAGAAGGTCTCTTCTAGGCTTCTCCTTGCAATCCTGGCGTGAAATCTCACTGACAATCTAGGATAGAAAAGAAATGAAAACAATTCATACCCAAATATGTCACTTTCCACCATAAGGGAAAGTCAGGAAATGGAATTCATTCACCTCTTATTCCCAAGAGTCAATGTGATAGAAATTCAAGATTTTTAAAAACAAGATACTCCTTTGAAGTTAGGGGGCGGAGGAAGGTTTACTTAGTAAAAATACGGCTTGTGGAACTGAAATCCTGAAATGTCACTAAAGACCTTTATTAACTTGGGAATAGGGCACATTTTCTAGTTTGATTATTACCACATAAATATATCATCGCTCTTTTATTATTATTATTTTTTTTCCCTTCATTTGAGCCTGATCCCTGGAGTCAACCCCTAGTTGTCAGGGGACTTGTTGTAAGTAATGGTCATTTGTGTTTCATAATTATCTTGAATCAACACAATTAGTTCCACATTCTGCTGTTTTCTTCCTAAGGCATCTGTAAACATTTTTTTTATACAATTCCAGCAAATAGCTTTTGGCAATAATTAAATTTTTCTAATTAAAAAAAAAGTAAAGTGATCCAGGATAGCTATTTTAAATGCGCTTTACAGACCCCTCCAAGAGTATTAGAAAATATTCTTCAAGATGCCAAGAGATTTTCTCTTTCAATTACCAACCACAGTTCCACAATTTAGAATGTCTTTGGTCACAGTTTTAACATGGTTAAACCAACATAAAGCCTGAAGGACATTTAATTTTTTAAAAGGTACTGTATTTGACTAACTTTTTAAGTTTCCTTGGAACATTTTTATTCATTTCACCAAAAAATGTATTGAACACCAGCTCCGTACAAGGCACTAGATGTGACAGCGTCGGATTTTTCATGTGTATCGGAATTACCTAAGTAGTATGCTAGCACCTCTGAGTCAGTGAGAGAAAGCAAATCCCAGGAATGTGCACCTGTAACATCTACCCAAGATGATTCTGAAATAGGTGGGACTCAAACCCCCACTTTTGAGAAATACTGAGAAAGAGCTTCGGACTCTGTCCCTTATCCTTGAGAGAGGCGTGGCATACAAATGCTCACCCCTGAAAATCAGAGGTGGTTATGTGTCTCACATAATTTCAGTAAAACAAAAATGATCTAAATGCAGTGGTCCTTACTCACCTGCAGCTGGGAAAGCATGTTTAAGAAGAAGGTGGAATGGTGGTGTCATTTCTAAAAAGGCTGCTTTGGATTTCTAAGAAGGCTTTCTTCAAGAACTGCTCCTAAAATAATAGTTTCTAATGGGTTCTTCATAAACAGGCAAATCTTCTACTGACTGATAAAATCTGAAGACAGGGACTAAGCATGGAAAATGCATTCTCTCCTGGCCACTTACCCGAAAGCATTTAGAGCCATCTGGAGGGTGTGGCCACCAAAACAGGGTCACTAATCACGGCCATTGTGCTGTGCTCTCTCCTAAGCCCCCGAGTCCGTTCACCAAGGCCATATTCAGATACATGTTTTGTTTTGTCTTGTCTTGTGCTGTTTCCCCCAAGGAAAAGGTTTGGCAAATTTTAAATAGTGTAATTACAGGCTGACAAGGGAGGTTTTTCCGGTGTTCTGAGGCCTGAAAACATATGTGGTGCTGCGGGCCCATAGTCTATAGACATAGGGAGGGAGAGAACCTGGCCTCCTCTCACAGAGGTGAGGGCAAAGGGCCGTGTCATTGAAAGCCCATCCTTGTGACACTCAAGTATGGATTGAAAGTCCTTCTCTATTTGTCACTCCTAGCTCTAACAGGATCCTAACCAGAGAGAGACGAAAATCAGAGTATATCAATAAAATACCGGAGTATATCAATATCAGTGATGCGGTATCATTAAGTATCGTATATCACTAAAGTGTATCAACGAAACTTGAAAGGTTAAAATTAGCGAGCCCCACCCTTGCCATAATGAAGAACAGCTCCAATCCCACCTCAGGAATAGAAATCGGTGGCCTCCGCCTGTCAGGATGCATTTCCCACAGTGGATTCAGCATCCTGTTTTAAATTATAGTATTATTTTCTTTAATTTCCCTCAAATTAATTTCCAGCAATAAAAGGTAATTTCCCTATCCACATTTGGCAACTGTGAGAACATTTAGCCACTTTAAAGTCAGGTGTTGGCACTGTAAGGAAAAGACATGAGGTAGTTAAAAATTTGAAGAATATGTCAATTGGTAAAATTAGATAAAAAGTTACGCTGTGTTCTGCCCTACATTTGGACTATCGCAAGTGAGGCAAACTTTTCTAGGCAAACTGCTGAGGACTGCCAATTTAACAAGCTGTTCCATGCTGCAAGGGACATATTTATGGACATACTTTCAACAAGACGTACCTAGTGCTACCAAGCTGTGCTGTACTAAAGAGCAGAGAGAATCAGAACGATAGATGAAAAAAAAAATAAAGGATTTCACACATGGGTCCTATTAAAATCAGATCAAGTATTCTGAAATTTACAGGCAAAAATATTTAAAATAATGACAGGGTTGTTGCATGAGCTCAGAAGAAAACACCCAGGAAATGTAAAAGATAAGATTGACACAGCATGTTTAGCTCAGGCTGTTGTACAACAAGGCTCTTGGAGAGAGAGAGAGGAAAAGCCAAACTACATTGTGAATCTTCTCATTTTTAATTAGTTGGGTCAACATGACTCTAGCGCTTTTCTCATGGATGGTTTTCAATACAAAAATTACCGTTCACAAAATCTTTCAAAAGAGATTGATTTCCTGTCTCTTTATCTTTTGACGGTCCAAAAGTCACCTGAAATGACTACTAGTACTACGACTACTAGCACTTACCTATTTTGAGAAGCCATTGGCTGTTCCCTGTGATATCACTTCCTTAATCTTGGGAGTGTGTTTGGGATACTGATGAGTCAGACTGTGCTCTATTTAAAACTTGCTACCTATTTCTATTTCTGGAAATGGAGCTATCAAATCAACTCAGAGCTTATCTTCTTTGTTCCGGCGGGAGAAAAATCATTGCTCTGGGGAAAGAGTATGAAAGAATTGTTGGTGGTAGTTTGACAAGGACCTGGCGTGTAGCTGCTTTGAGACTGGCGCTACCCCTCACACATGCATTTACATCGACCCATTTATTTGACTCCAGAACCTTGTAGGAGAAAAATAAACAGTACCAAGAACATTTGACTTTGATCATCAATGTCCCTCTAACGTTTTGGACAGTCACGGGTGTCTGAACACATTTTTCCCACAAAGGGCCAGGTAGTGAATATTCTAGGCTTTGTAGGCCACAGGGTGTCACCATGGGTCCTCAGGTCTGCTGTGCGAAAGCAGCCGTAGAAGCTGTGTAAACAAATAAGCATGGCTGTGTTCCAAGGAAACTTTATTTACAAAAACAGTAGCAGGCTGGATGTGGCCCATGGGCTGTAGTTTGATGACCCCTGCACTAGGGTGAACTCAACAGAGGCTGCCTGCGGGAGAGACAAAAGGACTCCTGAGGAGGAAAGGAGAGCCCAAATCTATGGTCAAGACCGCTAGAGAGGAAGACTGGCCCTAGGCCCCACAGCGACCAAGACTCAATTCCCTTCCGACTGTCACTCTGGAACTGCATGCCCAGGGCAGGGCTGTGGGTGTGAGAACCAAGATTGCTGCTTGGAAAGGGCTTTATCCCTGGAGGCTCAGGCCTCTTTGGGCAAGCTGTCTTCCTCCCTTCCCTGCTCCTCGTCCTGAGAAACCACCAACGACCCATGACAATCTCAACAGAGCAGCCTGTCTATAGGCAGGACATCAGCTCCTAAACTTGTGGGGTTTGCTGTTGAAACCAGCAACAGCAGCAGAGAAAGGGGCTCACTTGCAATTCGAACAGATGTACTAATTTCTTCCTTTGTAAAGTGATGCATCTATGGAGACTAAGCTCTTTGGACTGAGCAAGTTCCTAGAGGTCTTGGTTTTTTCATGGAACACTACAGGGAAAGGAAATTGGATGAAATACAGTTGAATAAAAAAGTAAATGTGACCTTGTCCTCTATCCTAATCTGGTGAGGGGGCCACACTGACTATGGTTATCAATTAATGCTACAAACCAGGAGAGTGTCTCCTCTTTGTTCTTGGGACAAAGGTGCTATGCTGGAGAGACCCGTGGGTTCAGATAGTCTCCTAAGACAAGGACTGTGATGCAATAATTAAAAGTCTACTTAGGTGGAAGTGAGAATAACTCAATGCATTAAAAAAATCAAGGTGGGTTAAAAGACAGTTGGTGTCCAGTGACCTAATCTGGGTTCAGTTATAGAAACAAATTATTTCCACTAGTCACTCTAAACAATGAGACAAATCAGGATTTTATTTGACATTAAAAATAGTTTGAGGCCTTTGGTGCTTCATATTTATATACACTTTAGAGTCTTCACATTGTATGTTCATGCCCTGCTTTATTTTATCCTGAGAACAATGTGTGAGGCAGGTGGAAACAGGCGCTCATATTACTCCCAGTATTTTTTCAGACAGAACGATTATGACCCCCCTCAAAATGCCAATGAGCAAGTGCCCATGGCTACACTGGTCTCCATCCCAGGCTGTTTATCTCGAATCCCATGTTCTCCCCACCCTAGCCGCCCCAGTACCTTTACTTGTGTGGCATCTCAACCAAGCCAAGGTCAATGGAAGCCCAGAAGGTGGCAACAGAGCAACTCAGATACTCACTGCCCTGGTCTCTTTGCTGAGCTGAGCTGCCTGGTGTTGCAAACACCTACTGATGATCTGTTCACCTTAGGCTGGTTCTTATTCTTATTGGAATAAGGTAGAAAGGATCACAGAAGAGAAACTGGAGGTCACAGAGCACACACCCAGGAGATGCACAGTTTCATGGGAACAGTACCAAGCAGAGGTCCAGCACATGCTGTGAGACCTTGGGCAAGTTACTTACCTCCTCCGTCCTCAATTCCTTTATCTGTAGGATAATAAAGGTACCTACTTCAAAGACATGCAGGACAGGTTAATTGGCTTAAAATGTATAATGCGCTCGAAGCGATGCCTAGTAGACTGTTAAGTGCTAGACAAAAAGTAAGAGACATAGACATTGAATGGTCTCAAGGAAAGAAGTCTTGAGCAAGAATCAGAAAAAGGAAGGAATCTGGTCTGGTTAGATGTGACCAAAAACAAGTTATTTTACTTCTTGGCCTCCTATTTTCTCCTCTATGAACAGGAGACAACACTATCTATCTAAACTGTTGTAGAGAAGGGCTGAGAGTGCTTTGTAAAGTACCGGTCAAATGGTAAACTATCTTGGTAATTACCTTCTTTGCAAGGGGCTTGTACCACACAGTGCAATTTTAGGACTATGAAGCAGAAAATGTCAGAAAGTGATTTATATAAAATGTAAATACAACCTGCTTACCCCTTCTTAAAATTCCTTCCATCACACTTAGAAAAAAAAAAAAGAAAGAAAAGAAAAGAAAGAAATGTCATCATCTGCCCCATCTCTAGCTGTCAAAATCCTAAGCATGCAGAGTATTCCAATAATTGCCACCATTTATTGAGTCCTCACTCTGCTGGGCCCAGGGAGTTGCATGGATTACCTCACTTAATCCCCATGGAAATGCGGTAAGTACAATAGACCTAGTTTTACAGACGAGGAATCTAAAACTTACAGAGGTTAAATAATATGTCCCATGTCAACAGCCAGCAAATAGTGAAATCAATTCAGTCCAGGTCCCTGTGGTACCAAGGACCATGACTTTAACCAACCACTCTACATCTTCCTCCCATTAAAAGGAATCTCTCCCTACTAGAAGATGATGTAGTACTCTGCTCGCTCATGTTCATTTCAGAGGAATACAATTCTATCTTGAATTACGATTTTTTGCATCCATGTCACAGCTTAACTGCTGGTTTACAGGCTTCCCAGAAATGGAGGATAAGTTTTGTGCATCTGCGAACATGCCCTAGTTGCCAGACAGGTGCCTGGGTAGGGTGGGCAAGAAGCATGACAAAGGGCCAAGAGCAAAGTCCAAACTTGCTTGAGCTTTAGGTGCCTTACCTGAGGGTGAGGGGGACAATCCCTACTTCACAGGACTGCTGTGAAGGTTGCCAAATGACAAAAGCAATGCAATTTAATAACAAGTCTGATACCTTTATTCAAGTGAAGACAATGCGCCACAGATTGGTGGAGTCCATTGCCTTGCAAGCAGCGGGACACTCTTCTCCAGGGATTTTGGGCAACAGCAAGGTCATAGAGCATTAGAAGTAGCAACATGGGTGCAAGGCATGATTGACGAGGAGGCCAGGGATTTCCTTATAGGGCTAGCAGGGCCTATTTTCTAGGGCAAGTTAAGCTTAGAGCTGAGTTGGAGGATTGTGACTGATGGGTGGTAGGTTTCCCTGACATTGAAATGTTTCCCCTAAGTGTAGGCCGACTGGGGTTTAGATTTGTGACATGGGCGGGGCTACTGGGGTGGCCTCCATTTTGTGGAGAACCTTAGTCAGGGCCTATTAAGAGAACAAAGTTAAAAGCACTGTGCAAACCACAGAGTGCTACCGATGTGGTCACACTTCAAGTTGATTAAGTCGTTCTGAAATCAGAGTGGTTCGTAGGATAGACTGGCTCTTAACCAAGAAGAGGTAGAGTCAATAGGGATATAAACACAGCATGGAGAATGACCTGGACCACCTGCCCAGCGAAGAAAAAGAAAAACGTGTAAAAGAAAGACAGGTACAGAGAAGGGGTTAGTCCCTCAGGGGAGAGCAGATGGGTGGTCTACCTATAACCTCTCTCCCTCCCCAATCTGCACTGCGCTGCTGGGTTATGGGGGAGTGAGTCTGCTAGTTCATCTGAAGGCTCTCGGACGGTAAGTGCTACACGGGTGTGAGGTGCTGCTGGTCTTATTCTTACCCCAGAGCAGCACAATGGCCTCCTCAGTGGGAAAGCCCAACCTGGGTCAAGCCCCTTCCACCAGGCCTGTGAGATCACCAAGCTCATTCACCAGAGCTGGAGCTGGGGTTTACTATCAGGGATTCAAGCTCTCTTGTGGCATATTTTAGCTCTAGAAACAACTCCAGGTGAGTTCTGTGAGAGACTGTTATTCATCAATTCTTAATAAAGTTTCCACCAGGTTTACCAAGGGAGCCTTAAATGGGGAGAACAGCTTGTTTCCTTGACAGCAAAAATCGAGTTTTTTTTAAATCTTTTGTTGTCTGTCAAGAATTCCATAGAAATAATAGATGCCTAAAAACACAAGGAAACAGCATGCTTCCCCCCACCCCCCAACTTCGCGGTTTGCTTCCAAGAAGACTGACAAGAGGAAGGAGGAGGGTTTCTGAAATGTGAGCAGTGGGCAACAAAGACCCTCAGAGCCAATGGGGGGACAAGTTATGACTCAAAACTTGCCTTTCCCCAAGTCAAGGAAGTCTCTGCAGCCTTAGGACCAGCAGGCTGCTGGGGAAGCAGGAAGGCAGCATTTCAAAACAAAAACAAACAACAAACACTGCAGAAAGGGACGACTCCGTTTGCATAGCTAAACCCGGGCCCAGGCAGGCGGCTCAGGACCGGGCCTTGCTTTCAGCGGGTCTGCGGGGCTCAGCACAGCCTTCAGGGCAGCGCCGCGCCGTGCGGACATTCGGCCCAGGGGCTTCCTCCAGGCCGGGGTTTCCGTCGTGGGCGCGAGGTCCGCGGCTGCCTCGCCCCGGAGCTGTGAACCCCTGCGTTCGCCAGGCCCATCGATTATTAATGAGCCATCGTTAAAAGACTTGCTGGGGGAGGCTCCGCTTGACTTGCTTACTCTATAGAGAAAACAAAGAGGGTAGAGGTGGAGGGGGGACGGGAGGGGGCACTGGGGAACTAGGCGAAAATGCAGCTTTCAAGTTCAAAAAGCTTATTTTGCATGAGAAAACACATGGGGACGTGAGGATTGGTGGTAGGTATCCCCCCTCCCCCATCTTTAATATCTGCTCAGCAAAAAGTCAGGATTAAAACCATCGGCCTCTGGGACACCTTAAAAAAAAATCCCTTTCTTCTGTGTCCTTATGTACAAGGGTAAAGACCAGCTTTCTCTGTCCAAGTCGGGAGTGCTGAAGGGAGAGCTAGCAGTGGGGCGCCCAGCCGGAGCCTCTGTCCTCTGCCTGTTCCCGATTCCATGGCCTGAGGCGATGGTTTGCATTTTTAGGACAACAGCCGGCTATCGGCAAGCAGGAGACCTCTCGTCAGGCTTCATTACTGCACACAAAATGACACTAGCGAGCCTGTGGTCACAACTGCGCTTATGAAGTGCTGCGAAGCCATTGCCGCTCCCTGCAAACCCAACCCTTTTCTTCTGCCCACGCACACCCCGACTGATTGCCCCAAACCTGAGCTCTGTTTCTGTGTGCACTGCCTTACCTTCCAGGACTGCTGAAAATCAGGCTTTACCACCTTGCTTGCTGGTTGGCTTATACATTTCCAGAGAGACAGAGAAGAGCTGTATTTGCCCACTGGACTTCGCAGTGCAACCCACTCTGTCCCTTCCTTCCCCTCTGATATGCTTTCTGAGGCAGAGGCTCTGTTGTACCATCTCCTGATCTAGACGCTTTAGCCGGCATTGGGAGCACAGCTGGGAATACAGACCCCTCTTCTTACAAGGTCATTTAAACCTTTTTAGTTACCTCCCTAATTGCAATAATCTTATGTGTCTGGCCTAAATCATAACTGCCCTCTTAAAAAGAAATCCCACAGCCGACAGCTGCAGATATCACCATTAAATCCCATCTATTAAGAGCTAATGCCACTCCATGTATTTTTTCCAACAAGGGTGAATCTGTTTGCATCAGCCAGAGAAGGGGGCAGGATGGTTTGTTCAGTGCTGACACACCAAGCATTCTAAACCAATATATCGGAATAAGAATATGTAAGTACAAGATTGCTAATTATGAGGTTACTGATTATTCTGAAAAAATTATTTCGGCGAAAACATTCGTGTCCTCAGCCAGGTAGATTGAACTTGACCTTGAATTTTTCTGAAGCCTCTGGAACTCAAGTTATGTGGAAGATTGCTGGGTGAAAGCCAACATCTGATTCTTTAAAGACAGCCACCAGGAGAGAGGTGATGTGGGCCACTAAAAGCAAATAGCAGACCACTGGCTAACAGTGAGGTGTGGAAAGGGAGATCACCGTATTACCTAGCAGCGGCTTCTTATTCCATTAGTTCAGCTATGCACCCAGCTGCGATACCAATGAGACCTCACATACATAGGACGGAGCTTAGTTTTCCTTTGCTGAGCGGTCCTGAGATGAGCTGGCCAAATTGCCAGAGCAAGTGTGCTCCACAAAATTATTCGAATCTAAGTTCCTTCTGCCTCATTGATTTAGCAGACCCTGTGGCAAGGGTTCTCCAACTTCAATGCAGAGGATGGTAGAGTTTTCCTGTAAAGGACCATACAATAAATATCTTCATCTTGGAAGCCCACATAGAGTGTGCCAATTAAATATTCTTTGTTTTTATTTGTTGTTGTTGTGGCAACTTTTTAAAAACATGGAAACCATCCTTAGCTCACCAGCTGTGCAAAATCAGGCTGCCCAGTGATTTTGGCCCATGGCCATAGTTTGTAAGGCCCTGCTTTAGGGCATCAGAATCACCTGGAGGGCTTTCTGAGCCCACTCCAGAGTTTCTGAGTCATTAGGTCAGGGTGGGATCCAAGAATCTGCATTTCTCACACGTTCTTATGAGATACTGATGCTGACGTTTTGGAGAGCACACATTGGCAACCACAGCCCTACGGGGTTACCTTTGACTTTATGGGCAAAGCCGAATCTTTTGCACATGCAAGTTCCAGCACAAAAGAAAAGGGAAAAAGAGTCAAGAAAAAGTCTCTTTACGTATATGACCAGGAAATCGTACACCTCACTTTCATTCACATCCCACTGGCCTAATCTTAGGCATATGGCCATGATTGGCTGCAAAAAAGCTGGGAAATGTGGCCTATAAATGGATGTTCATAAGTCCTGCTACAACTTGAGAGGTTTCATTATTAAGAGGAAGAAGGGGAGAATTCGCTTTGCAGAACAGTTAGAGATTCTGCCACACTAGGAAAGGAGGGACCAGTGGAAGTTCTCCCACACTTTGTCACATTGACCTCACAGTGTTTATCCTGGGATTTATTGCAGCATCTCTCTGCTAGGTTTTCAGGCAAAAAGCAAACTCACGGCGTATCAGAGGGACCTTAAAGTATGTATAGCAGACAGCTACCACAAGGAATAATTTAAGCTCCCATTTTCTAAATAAATATCTCTTCTAGGTGCCCCTCAGGATGCTAAAAATTCTTTAAGCTTAAGGTCCTTCAGGATTTTTAGTCTTAATGAGTTTCTAGAAGTTTATCAAACATTTGTGATAAATAATAATAATAAAATAACAAATCTATTTCATATATGATAAATCAATAACAAATAAGTTAAACCTAAATGAAAAATAATGAGATTACCTTATTAAATGTTTTTTAAAAATATTTTTAGAATATTTATGTAATCCTGGTGCAGGAAAACACTCTTCCTAGTGGTAATGAGAATACTAATAAGGTAAAGAATGTCTGATTTGACTATAAGATAAAATAAGTCATATTCCTAAATATTCCCTCCAAAAAAAAAAAAAAAACACCAACCCAAAGATCAACAGACATATGGGAGAAAAATTCTTGCAACAAGTGTAACAATAAAAAATGCTAATAGTCTACCCAGGGGACATGGAAGGCAATTCTCAAAAGAGAAATGTACACATAACCAAGGAACATGGGAATATACACTTATTTTCAATTATAAACAAATACATTTAAATAAAAATGTATCATTCTCTATCAAATTGGTAATTTATTTTTTCAAATTGATCAATGTTATAAGAAAAAGGTCACACTAATTCTGTGCTAAGAGAGATACCTTTGCAGTTTGGTTATGTTCATCAGAAGTTTTAAACATGTATTATAGGAGACAGATAGTTAGGATGGCCCCCATGACCCTGCTTCTGGGTGTTCGTGCCCTTATGTCATGCCCTCCCCTGCAGTATCATGGGACCTGTAACTTATGCCAGCCAATATAATGAATACAGGGGGGAAAAAAGGATACATGTGATTACATGATTGTTACATAAGACTTTAACACTTGTCTTGCTGGAGTATGTTTCTCTTGTTGGCTTGAAGAAGCAAACTGCCATGTTGGAGGCTGCCTCTGTGAGGAGGACACATGGCAGTGAACTTTCAGCTATCTCTAGGAGGTGAAGGTACCCTCTAGCCTAGAGCAAACAAGGGCTCTTGGTCTTACAGCAGCAAGGAAATAGATTCTTCCAACAACCTGAGTGAGTTTGCAAGTGGATGCTTCCCCGTACAGTCTCAAGTAAGACCACAACCTCTAATGATGACTGACACCTTGACTGGTGCCTTAAAGAGGGACCAGCTAATTCGCATCCAGACTCTTGACCCACAGCAACTGCAATCGTAAAAATGTGTTGTTTTAAGCTAAGTTTGAGATAATTTGTTATGCAGCAACAGACACTAATATGTGTATATTAACCCAAAAATCCCACTTCTAAGAAGTTATCTAAAGAAACTTAGCCACAAGGATACTAATCATCATAGTATCGTATAGTTATAAAAAATAGAAACAACCAATATATGCAAAAATAGAAAATTTGTCAAATTATGGAAAATCCACACAAAGAAATATGATTCAGCTAACAAAGACTGCGATGAAAATAAATACATATTTTTAAAGAAAAATATTTTAAATACAACTATAAATGAAAATGTAGTTTCTAAACCAGGTTGCATAATCAATTCCCACTTTAACTTTTGAAAGGTTTATGCATGCATAGAATATAGTGCTTAAAGTTACATACCCAAGTGTTAATAATAGTTTTCTCTGAGAGGTAGTATTATAGATTTTTGTTATAAGACATATATTTTTACAGTTTTCTGTACTAAACATTTCACGTCTTTGCAAAACAACCAGAACCTAAAAATGAATTTTAAGTGCAAAATGAAGGGAAGAAAAGAGTCCCAGGTCCATGAAAAAGAAAAGGTTAAAGTCCAATGCAAATGTTAGTTATTTATGGTTATTAAATACAAGATGCAAATGTCCCCAGAGGCTAATAAACTGCTAACAATAATGACTACCGTTCTTTGAGTATTTACAATGAGCCAGGCACATGCTAAAAATTTGGAGTGCATTTGTTTGTTTAATCATGGATAAAAGGTTAGATTTATCCCCTGTGTTCACAGAGAAGGGCAGCCCCTACTCCTGGGCATTCTGCTGTTCATACCTCCACTTTACCCCTGCTGAAGGCAGTTAACTAGTGGGGCACATCATGACCAAGAGCAAAGGGGTCACTGGTCACCCAGGACCTGGGTCAACTCCCTTAAATGTGGTCTGGGCACTGGTCCCAAATCAATCAACTAGTTTTGCCATTGCACAGCAGTTCTCAAAACCTTGCAGTTTTGGTTCCAAGGAGCCAGAGAGACGTTCTTTATTTGTTGTGGAGTCTACCACAAAAATAGAAGAGGCCCTTACCGCACACTTTCCCGTTGAATGACTGAAAACAACAGTTGCTCTTACAGATGCATGGAAAGAGCAAAGATATTTCAGTAGGCTTGAGGACAAGCTAAAAATTACCAGCTCCTCAGGAATTACTCATTCTGCTAGAGAACAATTGAAGGTTAGCTCTTCCCAAAAATCGATCTCACTTTGTGAACTGAGGTTATGGACTTAGGTAAGTCAGGTAATTTCTAGGACCTCAGTTGTCCTCTCCGTAAAATGAGTTTCCTTTCTAATTACTTTCCCTAATTAGAGGCTAGTCAGGGTGATCTCTTGGTTCCTATCAAATTGATGGGATGTGATTCTGAAACAGATTCCCTCATCCAGGTGTTCTATTAGTCAAAACTTTTTTAAAAAGAAGTCAACAAGACATATCTATAACACTGACTCAATGAATGAGTAAAGCTTTCAGAGAGACTAATATATAGCAACTTTGGGCTTGCCAAAAACCCTTATACAGGATTTCCTCTTGATGAACTCTACACGCTTCTAGTATAGTGCCTTCAACTGACCTTCCAGTAGAGTCCCGTAGTCCTGTGGCTTGAAGGCAAGTTCCCTGCTCTTCCTTCCATGAGAGCAAGAGAACCAAAACACCTGCTCTTTGATAGATTGACCACAGAGAATCACTTCTTAGAAGGTCACTTTTATTCCTTTAAGTCAGTCTAAAGATGTTCTGTCTGAGAAAGTACAGCAACGACATCTGTTCATTCTTCAACATAGACCAGCCCTTTACCCATGATTTTTCAATATTTAAACAAACAGCCAAAACAAAGCTGTGCATCAGTGTTAACCTTGTAAACTTAAAAGTCTGCACCTGTACAATTACTAATTAGCATGTTCAGTAACAAAGCTGGTAGGTAACGGGTGACATTCACACCTCTTAATTGGTGCGATTAGCAGTCCTTTTGTTGTCAACCATTAGCAGCTCTCCTGGAGTGTAAAATGCCACAGGTAAAGGGACACTGCCAATGGGTGGAGTGAAGGGGGGAAGGTGAGAGTGAATAAAAGTTTGTAAAACAGATTAGGCTGATTCAGAGGGAAGAAAAAATACGGTCACTACAAGAAACTGGCTAAAACTGCCAAATGAGTAGGAACGTCAGCAATGGTATCTCCTTTTCTTCTTCACTGATGATGTAAATCCCGACTTTGTAAAAAAATCGACTCCTCCATTATGTCGCAAAATGGAAACTTCCCACTTTCAGTAAATTTAATCAAGAATGGGAAAATCAAATCAATTTTGTTTTTAAATGAAGGCAGGTATATCTGGGGAGCTTTTGCTCTCCTAGCAATACACTATAATATTTACTAGGAGATTCTTTTTTTTTTTTTTAAAGATTTTATTTATTTATTCGACACAGAGAGAGAGACAGCCAGCGAGAGAGGGAACACAAGCAGGGGGAGTGGGAGAGGAAGAAGCAAGCTCCCAGTGGAGAAGCCTGATGTGGGACTCGATCCCAGGACTCCGGGATCACGCCCTGAGCCGAAGGCAGACGCTTTAACCGCTGTGCCACCCAGGCGCCCCTTACTAGGAGATTCTTGACAACAAATATCCTTAGGTTTTTAAAATAGAGCCATTATACAGGACTCTTCAGGAATACAGGAAGCAAGATGTATTTCTGCATTTCTTGTTTACCCCTCCTCTCTTCTCTTTTTCAAAAAAAAAATAATAGCAGGCTCTCCTCCAGTTCCTTGAGTAACTTCCTTATATATCCAGTGTTGAACCCTCATCATCCATGACCAATAAACTTTTACTTAGATTTCCTAGAAGGCATGGCCCTGTAGTAGCATCAGTCTTGTTTTCAGGTTTTAGCTTCCAGGGTTGGCTTTTCTATAGTTTCCTCATAGGTTTGTCTTCTTTTCTTAAGGACATGGCTTCATATGAACCATGCAGAAATGTTACTGTTCTCCTACTGACTGGAAGGTCCCATATGTCTTCATAATGGGAGGGGTTACCGTGTTGTCATCCTGGGACCAAAATTTGATGTAATATGTTTGTGTGCTCCGTGAGGGCAAGAATTATGTCTCTTTCACCTATGAGCCACCAACTTCTAGCCCATATACACCTTCAATAAATACGCATTACTTACAGAACATGAACGCTGATGTCAATGAGATTTTTCTTTCTCCTAACTTCCCTTTCACATTACACAATTTTGGTTTTTATACATTTCTTCTGGGGTGAGTAGGAGAGGGTTATTTGCAATGCAAGTTGAATTTAACACAAATATGCACTTATAGACTCTCCAGTTACTAGTCAGAATAATGAGATCTGGAATAATGATTATATTTTTCAGTTACCTTGCTGCCATGTAAATATATTCTGTCTGATTCTATGTAAGCAGGAGTGTCATGCATGAAATCTGAGAAGTCCTTAAATAGGTACAACTGTTTACATTCTTTCCTCTTTCCCACTGGCAAAGGGAAAAATGATGCTTGGGGCTCTAGCAGCCATCTTGAATCATGTAGTGGACATCATGGTCTAGGGCTGGCAGAGCAATAAGATAGAAAGAGCCTCAGTTTCTGATGATTGCTCTTCCTACTCCCAGCTCTGTGCTACATATCATATTTATTTGTCCATGAGACAAACTTCTATCTTTTTTAGACATTGTTACTTGAATTTTCTGTCACTTGCAGTGAAACCTGGTTCTAATACATCCTTCTGCTGGTAAGGGTGGTTGGATAATTTAGTCAGGTTAAAACAACAACTAAATTTAAACTATTCTTCCAACAGACATAGTACATAAACTTGCAAAGGCTGATTAAATTTCACTAGGGCAGATCTTTATAAAAAGAATAAGTAACATATGTAAATATCACATCCGAATTTAAATACAGTATTTAACTGCCCTAGATTTCACAATGTATTCATAGCCTTGAGAGGGGATGAGAAACCACTTTCTAATCCATTGATCCTTGTAAATTCTGTTTACATGTGTTTTTAAAATATGACAGTTTTGTGCTGTGTTGATGGTCAAGAGCTCTGTGTTGTAAAATATCCTCCATGAACGCTCTGGAGAATAAACCAAGATGTGGTCTGTGACCTGGAAGCCCCTGCTGGGGTAGAGGGCAGTGCTTTGGGAAGGAATACCCATTTATAAAAGCCAATGGATTCTTTTTCTGAAATGGCTACCCGACACCACTGCTCTAATTCAATGTTCACTAGCTCTCGAAGCTTCCCCTCCCCTTTCCTCCTACAAAGCCTTCCGCACTCAGTCTACACGTTCCAAGTACCTGCTAGAATTAACCCTTTAAAAATAACATCTGATCACATCATTTCCCCATAAAGACACTTGCTGATCCCTTGTTGCGTCTAGCTTGGTATAAAATGGCCTACACTTTTTCTGTCTTATCTCCATTTACTTGCCCAGTCCTTTATCACACTTGCTCTAGAGTTAAACATGATGAAATTTTCACCTTGTCCAAATATGCCATGCCTTTCACACCTCTGCGTTTGGAACAGGCCATTTTCTGTGCCTAAAATAATCCCCCCACCCCGCAAACTTGCTTTTTAGAATGTTCAGGATACATCTATGCATTTCATGGATCTAAAAGCCTTTGCTCAAAAAGATTCAAAAGCCTTTGTCACTACTACAGACGAGTGAACCACTTCTTCCCTTGTCCATGCTCTGCATTTTGTTCTACTCCCTGTCACAGCACTTACCAGGTGACATTATAATTGATCTGTCTTCAAGTCTGATTCCTCCTGTGTGAGATGCCAGAGCTTTCCTAGTACTCAGCTCAGTGTCCATAACAGAGTGGCAACTTGCTGGGTCTTGCAGAATGGGCTAGATCCATGGCTGAGACAAGGTCATCCCAACAAAAAGGCATTTGTAACTAAATGTAGGTTTTAGGTCTGTACAATAACAGGAGAAATCAGGTAAATTATAGGACTTAAATAGATGTTTTCAACTTCTTGGAAAAGATATTCATAGGAATATGCATGAATATCCTACAACCCACAATATCTTTCTTCCCACCTTGAAGAGAAATTCAGCATTCCTTGGAGCTGAATTTTCCTAGAATTAAAATTATGGAGTCATAGAATTATAAAGCTAAAAAGGACCTTAAAAATTATTGACTCCAACTTCATAATTTATAAATGAGAAAACTAAGGCCCAGAGAGATTAAAAGATTAGTCAAAGGACACCCAGCTAGTTAGTGTCAATCAGATCTGAAATCCTGGTCTCTTGACTCCAGTGTTCTTCAAACATTTCAGTTGTAAGTCCCTGGTTAAGGGCAGCCAGCAGCTGTGAAGCACACGGACTTTAATTTCAAGTTAAATCAGAGCTAAAGCACAGATAAACCCAAGGGTTTCAGCTACAAATTAAACAGGTGAGAGAAGGTAAGTGAGATTATTTGATGAAAATTTTTAAATCATACACTGTTAGAGTGTAAAAGTCCAAGCCCCCAGTTTTCATAAATGAAAATAAGAAGGAAATGAAATGACTTCGTCCATCTCAATCATGAAGCCAGAGACAGACGAAACAAGAACTTTGAATGCAATTGTGATAGGAACTTCACAAAACTCCTGTAGATAAAATGAGATACTACATAGAAGAATAGTCCTCTCTTTCAAAAAATCAGAGACCGTAGTTGGTCAATTAATTAAAAGTTGGGTAAATTGGAAATTGATAAAAAAAATATTAAAAAATGAGACATACATACATACCACAATAATCATAATAAATTTAATTTTAAGCATGAATGTATTCTTATTCTTATTCTCCATATGTGGATAAACAAACTTCAAAAAAATATGTGAATTAATTTCCTATTGCTGCTGTAACAAGTTACCACAAGCACAGTGGCTTAAAAGAATACAAAATTATTATCTTGTAATTCTGGAAGTCAGAAGTCCAAAATGGATCCCACCAGGCTAAAAGCAAGTGTCTGTA
Organism: Ursus maritimus; assembly: GCF_017311325.1. Classification (NCBI taxonomy): domain Eukaryota; kingdom Metazoa; phylum Chordata; class Mammalia; order Carnivora; family Ursidae; genus Ursus; species Ursus maritimus. The sequence continues at coordinate 16,217,157 of NW_024427107.1, forward strand.
GGGCTGCAGGGCTGCAGGGCAGCCTCCCAAGGAGACTTCAGGGAAGATTCTGTTGCTTGCCTTCCCCAGCTTCTAGACTTCCTCCACATTCCTTGGCTCATGGTTCCTTCCCATCTTCAAAACCAGCAATCACCCCTCCAGCCTCTGTTTCTCTCATTACATCTCTTTCTCTCACCATGCCTCAACTACCTTTCTTTCACTTGGGATTACATTGGATCCAACTGGATAAACCAGGATAATCTCTCCATCTCAAGATCCTTAATTTAATCACATTTATAAGGCCCCTGTGGCCATATGGGTCTGAGGATACTCACAGGGTCTGAGGATAAAGATGTGATATCTTTGAGGATGGGGTTGGAGCATTATTCTGCCAACCACAACATGGTTATATGATCGACAATGAGTTTTCTTTGCTTTGTCAGTCATTCATAAAGTGTATTGTCTATGATTTCTAGTGTGTGTCTTTATGTTTTTTTTAAGATTTATTTATTTGAGAGAAAGAGAGCACATGAGCAGGGGGAGGGACAGCAGAGAGGGAGAGGGACAGATAGAAGCCCAAGCAGATTTCCTGTGAGCACAGATCCCAACACAGGGGGCCCAATCCCACAACCCCAAGATCATGACCTGAGCCAAAATCAAGAGTCAGACGTTCAACCAACTGAGCCACCTAGGCATCCCTCTGCTGTGTATCTTTAAAGTTAAAGTAATAATTTAGAGCATTTGGAAAGCAACCTGGTTAGACTTCTTCGAGATTTGCCTCTCAATTTTTTTTATGATGTCTGTCCCACAACCAATTTCAAATTGATTTTTGATGTGACTTGTCTTTTTTGGTCCTTCTGAAGTATTGATTTAGATGTTATAGATACAGTTCTCTTTTTTGCACTCCTGTGTCACTGGTTTATATGCTAATACACACACAATTACAGTAACAAGTACTCCTCACTTAAACAGTTTTGAGTACAAACAGAACTTGGTACAAATTACTTCACTGTGGGGCACAAAGTTGATCAGGTTGTTAACAAGGGGCCGACTAGTCCCTGGTCATCAGTGTGCCCAGAAATAAACGAAAAGTTTTCTTCACCTAGTAGATTGTATATATGAAAGGGATTTAAGAAAGCTTCTGTTATACAAAGTGCCTTGTACACTATAAGGCATTCTATAGGTAAAAACTATCATTATTATTGCTGTTTTTACTATAAGATCTAGTATTAAGATCTGGTATTATACAACTAGACATTTATGATTGAATATGGATGATGCATGCCCCGTCGAAAAAAGCAGTCTAGGGACGTCTGGGTGGCTCAGTTGGGTAGGCGTCTGCCTTTGGCTTGGGTTGTGATCTCCAGGTCCTAGGATCCAGTCCCACCTCAGGCTCCTTGCTCAGCTGCTCAGCAGGGAGCCTGCTTCTCCCTCTACCTGCCACTTCCCCCACTTGTGCTCTCTCACTCTCCAATAAATAAGTAAATAAAATCTTTAAAAAAAAAAAAGAAGGAAGGAAGGAAAGAAAGAAAAAGAAAAAAGCAGTCTAGAAATTAGCCTGATGACTAGGGAAAGTCAGAACAGTTTGAAAAAACATTCTGCTCAAGCCAGGATAAAATGTAGAATTAAATTAAGTTAGTGAACAATATAGTCAAGTTTCAATCAATAAAGTCTTTAATTATAATTAATGGTTTATTTCCTTTATTAATCTGCTTTTAAGCCTACCCACTATCTCTCTGAAAATTTAGGTTTAACTGCCTAACTAAAGAGCTATTTTCAAAAATATTTAATTGGCTGGAAAGAGTGTATTGAACTCTTCTTTCAGTTGACCTATCTTTAGAAAACTGAGCTATTTGGCTCATTAAACTATAAATGTATCCAGGCATCCTCATGAAAGCATATTTTAACTCAGACTGGGTAGTGCAGGGTAAAGAGACACATACGAATACTGTGAGATAGTAAACACAGGTAGTAAAATGAGACAGTACATGGAAAAAATCAGTGCTAAATCTAGAGTTGAAGGGTCTTCTCACAGATGTGTTCTTTTGCCCTCAAACTCTATTATTTTTGACTGCTGAGTCGGGAACTGTCTCCATCTACTAGGTTGCTGAGGAGGACAAGAGAGATTCGAAGTGACCAGAAGAGGATCATATCCTAAGCACAAGGTATACTCACGAGCCAAAGACATGGGTTTCTTCATCCCTACCCAAAGCACAAGCAAAGCACACCTTCTGTATCAGTTTCCTGAAGCTGCCACGACAAAGAACCAGAAACTAGGTGACTTAAAAAATAGAAACTGATTGTCTCACAGTCTGAGAAGCTAGAGTTCTGAGATCAAGGGGTTGGTAGGGTCATGCTCTCTCTCCAAGTTCTAGCGAAGCCCTCTCTCTTAGCTTCTGATAATTCCTTTCTTGTGATAACAGAACCCCAATCACTTCATGAGATTCTCACTGTGTGCATTATCTGTGTCCAAATTTCCCCTTTTTATAAGGGCATCGCTCTCATTGTTTTAGGGGTCCATCCTATTCCAGCATAACCTCATCTTAACTAATTACATCTGCAATAACCCTATTTCCAAATAAGTTAATATTCTGAGGAACTGGGGGTTGAAATTTCAGCATGTGAAATTTTGGTGGACACAGTTCCACCCATAACACTCTCAGTGGAGGAAGCCATCATCATCATATGCTTCATACTAATTGTCTGAATAATTTTTAACTTTAATAACCAGTACATGGTCAAATTTAACCAGACACTTTAGTAATAATCATAATCATAAAAATTACAGTGAGTGCTAGTAGAAACAATAAACAAACAGACTAATAAAATAAAAGTTGATAAAAATTGGTGGGGTCTGTTATTAGCTATGAATAGAACAACATCACTAGTAAGAAAGAAGAAACTAACTGAGAACATGGAAATAAAAGAAGCAGAGAAAAGATTTTTATTTTATTTTTTTTTTAAGATTTTATTTATTTATTTGAAGAGATAGAGACAGCCAGCGAGAGAGGGAACACAAGCAGGGGGAGTGGGAGAGGAAGAAGCAGGCTCATAGCGGAGGAGCCTGATGTGGGGCTCGATCCCATAACGCCGGCATCACGCCCTGAGCTGAAGGCAGACGCTTAACCGCTGTGCCACCCAGGCGCCCCAGAGAAAAGATTTTTAAAAAGAAAAGCAGAGGGAATAGATCAAGTATAAGGGAGACCAGGAACAAGAAAAGGATGTCCACTCTCACCACTGTTACTCAACATAGCATTAGAAGTTCTAGCTACAGCAGTCAGACAAAAAAAAGAAACAAAAGTCATCCTAATTGGTAAGAAAGAAGTAAAACTTTCACTATTTGCAGGTGACACGATACTGTATACAGAAAAGCCTAAAGACTCCACCAAAAAAACTGCTAGAACTGATAAATGAATTCAGTAAGGTCACAGGATACAAAACCAATATACAGAAATCCATTGCGTTGCTTTTGAGATTTTATCTATTTATTTTAGAAAAAGAGCATGAGTTGGGGGGGGGGGGCAAAAGGGGATGGAGAGGGAGGTGGAAAGAATCCCTTAGGGCAGACTCACACTGAGCATGGAGCCCCACACGAGGTTCAATCTCAGGACTCCAAGATAGATGATGACCTGAGCCAAAACCAAGTAGGAGATGCTTAATTGACTGAGCCACCCAGTCACTCCAGATCCACTGCATTTCTATACATTAATAATGAAGTAGCAGAAAGAGAAATTAAGAAAAGAATCCCATTTACAATTTCACTAAAAATACTCAGGAAAAAACTTAACCAAGAAGATAAAGACCTATACTTTGAAATCCATAAACATTAATGAAAGAAATTGAAGATGACACAAACAAATGGAACGATATTCCATGCTCATGGACTGGGAGGACAAATATTGTTAAAATGTCCATACTACCCAAAGAAATCTACAGAGTAAATGCAATCGTTATCAAAACACCAATAGCAGTTTTCATAGAAGTAGAACAAATCATCCTAAAATTTGTATGGACCCACAAAGGCCCCAAAGAGCCAAAGCAATCTTGAAAAAGAACAAATCTGGAGGTTTCCCAATCCCAGATTTCAAGATATACTTCAAAGCTGTACTAATCAAAATAGCATGGTACTGGCACAAAACAGATGCATAGGTCAATGGAACAGAATAGAGACTCCAGAAATAAACCCATAATTATACGGTCAATCTTCAACAAAGGAGGAAAGAATATGCAATGGGTAAAAGATGGTTTCTTTAACAAATGGTGTTGGAAAAACTGGACCACTTTCTTAACCCCTACACAAAAATAAACTCAAAATGGATTAAGGACTTAAATGTGAGACCTGAAACCATAAAAATCCTAGAAGAGAACACAGGCAGTAATTTCTCTGACTTTGGCAGTGGAAACATTTTTGTAGCTTTGTCTCCTGAGGCAAGGGAAACAAAAGCAAAGTAAACTATTGGGGTTTCATCAAACAAAAAGCTTCTGCACAGCAAAGGAAACAATCAACAAAACAAAAAGACAGCCTACTGAATGGGAGAAGATATTTGCATATGACATACCCAATACAGGGTTAGTATTTAAATATATGTAGATTCTCCTCTGCACCGTCAGCCCAGCCTTGCCTGGGTCCATGGCCACCTACGCCTACCGTCCTCCCCTGCCCGCCCTGCCAGAGGTGCGGTCCTGCCATACCAGGCTTTTGTGGAGCATTTTCCAGAGGCTTGATAAAGACAGGAGCCAAGTGATATCAGACAACGAGCTTCGGCAAGCACTGTCCGAAGGCACATGGACTCCACTGAATCCAGTGACTGTCAGGTCAGTCGTATCTATGTTTGACTGAGAGAACAAGGCTGGCATGAACTGCAGCAAGTTCAATGGCACCTGGAAGTACTTCACAGACTGCAGAATGTCTTCCACACCTATGACAGGGACAACTCTGAGATGATTGACAAGAGTGAGCTAAAACCAGCTTTCTCAGCGTACCGGCTCTCTGACCAGTTTCACGACGTCCTCATTCGAAAGTCTGACAGACAAGGACAGGGGTAGATCACATTTGATGACTTCATCCAGGGATGCATTCTCTTGCAGGGGTTGACGTATATATGCAGACATTATGATAGGGATCAGGATGGCTGAATTCGGGTGTTGTATGAACAGTATCTGTCCGTGGCCTTCAGCGTCGTATAACATTGGCCTTTGAGAATAGCTATGTGACTTAGGGGAGGAAGACTAAAAATATCAAATCTCTCTTTAAAGAAATGGAATGCATATGCAGCTTTACAGAATTAATATTTGGGGAAACCAACTGTACATATGTGGATTAGCTGATTAAGGTTTTTGCAAATGTAAAAATAGTTATATTCATTATTCACATACAAATATTTGATTTCAGATGTTCAATTGTGCCATGACATAAGATATAATAATATTTCAGGTATCCTGCATGCAAAAAATTCATCACGTGCATTTCTAGATAGCTCCAGTTCTATAATGGAAAACCACTTTCTTTTATTAGCCAATAGGAATTTAAAACTAATATGGAATTTGCACAGAGCCTTTTATGGGCCTTACATTTTTAAAATGGGGTTTATTGTATTTGTTTGAATATGCAACATAAGCAATGAAGCAAATGCACCTCCTGTCAAATATATATATAGATTAGATAGATAGATAGATAGATAGATAGATAGATAGATGATAGATAGATAAATTTTTTAAAATGGGCAGAAGACATGAATAGACATTTCTCCAAAGAAGACATGCAGATGACCAACAGACACCTGAAAAGATGTTCAATATCACTAATCATCAGGGAAATGCAAATCAAAACCACAGTGAGATATCCCCTCACACCTGTCAGAAGAGGAAAAATAAAAAACACAAGAAACAGCAAGTGTTGGTGAGGATGTGGAGAAAAAGGAATGCTTGTGCCCTATAGGTTGGAATGCAAACTGGTTCAGTCACTAGGGAAAACTATATGGAGGTTCTTCAAAAAGTTAGAAATAGAACGACCCTATGATCCAGCAATTCTACTACTGGATATTTACTCGAAGAATACAAAAACACTAATCCAAAGGGATATATGCATCCCTATGCTTATTGCAGCATTATTTACAATAGCAAAAATTATGGAAACAACCTAAGTTTTCATTGATAGATGAATGGATAAAGATGTGGTGTATATATATACAATGGAATATTACTCATCCATAAAAAAGAAGGAAATCTTGCCATTTTCAACAATATGGATGAATCTAAAGGGTAAAATGCTAAATGAAGTAAGTCAGAGAAAGACAAATATGATTTCACTCATATGTGGAGCTTAAGAAACAAAACAAGGGAACAAAAAGAAAAAAAGACGAACAAAAACCAGACTCTAGAACCAACCGATGGTCACCGGAAGGGAGGTGGGCAGAGGGATGGGTGAAAGAGGTGAAGGGGATTAAGAGTACACTTATCGTGATGAGCTCTGAGTAATGCATAGAATTGCTGAATCACTATATTGTACACCTGCAACTAATATAACACTGAATGTTAATTACACTGGCACATAAAAAGAAAAAGAAAAAAATCAGAAGAAAAAGGTAAAAAAGAACACATGGTCTCCTGTAGGAAAGCATGCTTATCAGGTAAGAAGAAATTCTCCAAAGACTGAGTGTTGGGATTCACAGGTAGCCCCCTATCCTATCTCAAACATCATAGCACCTTTTATTTTATCTTTGATGCCAGGGATTAACTTATGGCAGTGATGGTTTAGACGTGAAGGTTTAGACGTGAAGTTGGCTATGGAAAAAGAAGTCCATTTATCCAGTAAGATACTAAGTCGTATCTGTCATTTATAGTAAATATTTAAATGAAGTACAAGTACAAACTTTCTTTTTTTTTTTAATCAATTTATTTGAGAGAGAGAGAGAGAATGAGTGAGCAGAAGGAGGGGCAAAGGAGAGGGAGAGAGAGAATCCTCAAGCAGACTTCCCTGCCGAGCACAGAGCCCAACACAGGACTCGATCCCAGAACCCTGAGATCATGACCTGAGTTGAAACCAAGAGTCAGCTGCTTAACTAACTGAGCCACCCAGGCGCCCCCCCCCCAACACACACACCCTTATTTTTTAAATACAAACTTTCACTCAATGAGACAAGTGTCAGGAAACAAACGCTGGACTAAAATGTTGAACGCATTTGCCTCAAGTATGCAATAGACACTAAACTAGAAGAAAACATGTCCTCCAAAACTAAGTGTCTTTTTCTTGCCTAAGAATCATTAAAATTTGTCATCTACCTACAAGGCCTCAATTACCTAGGATTATTCAATAATTTTATGGCTAGTTTAGTGCTCAAAATTTTTAAATTTCCTTCTTTTCCTAGCAACATTCCCCAGATGTGGACATATAGTTCTACACGTTAGTAAACGGAACTTACTGAACTTCTGGTCATCTGTGTGAGAGAGGCAGTTGGTTTGGGACATGAGGTTGACTCTATTAAACCATAATACATCTTAGAGTGAATTCTCCTCATTCGTCTTTTTCTTCTAAAAAGGGTTTGCAGAATGTGCTGGGGCAGAGCCTCCTATACCATGTACTTCCACAAGTACTTATTAAATTAAAGGCATAAAAATTTTATCTTAGTTTGTCATTTTGCCTTCAATAAAACTGTTATCAGCTCTAACCCACTTCATAAATGAGCTTTCAATTTATAAGGAAACGTCATTTTATCAAGACTTACAGTATTTGCTACTAAAGATCATGACTGTACAATAAATAACATTGTGTTCTATTTTCATTCTCTCATAACCACAAATAGACCTTTGCACCATCTTTTTTCAACACCTGATACATTAGTTGGGACTCTCCGCTGCAATTGCGAGAAACCAAATACAATGTAACATAAGTTTAAGAAAGAAACGTATTGGCTCATAAATGCGGAACGTCTAAAGTTGCATGTAGCATGGCCGGATCTAGGAATTCAAATGATGTCAGGTCTCTGTTTCTCCATCCTGTAATTATGTCTTCTCTTGCTCATTGCCTGTCCTCTCCTGCCTGACAAATAGCACTGAACCCCTGAAATACTTAGTACTCGTAAGTGGACAATCGTTTTGTTTTCCTGTTTTTGTTTTTGACTTTTTTCCCATGGATTTCCTGCAAGCATTGCAACTTATTATGCTGATACTGTAGCCCCCGAGCCAGGTATTACTCAGACAAAATATTGTTACATAATTGCCCGCAAGTATACTGGTTATAGTCACCTTTATCTACTCTATGTAATAAGGAAGAGAAACATGTTCATTTACTTAAGAATGGATTTTCTGTGGCTATATCTTTATGCTGTAAAGCATCTGGAAGAAAACCAAAGAAATCAACCAAACCAATAGCTACAACAACAGCAGCATCATCAACAAAAGCCCCAGCAGTCTCAGTATTTCCAAATGCCTATGCTATAAAATTAAAATATTGAACTTTTAATTTTCCTGAAGATAGTTCAATTTTACAACTGAGGCAAAATTCAAAGTGTACTTACGAAAAGCAACAGTTGACTTAATGGTCACTGGGCTCTTTCTCCAAAGACACAAAATCAGCATTTAGAAGCATTTTAGAATGAACAGGGATCTTGAGTTATATTTTCGAGATGCCAGGAAATCATGGGGATATTGATAAGTGTAATTCAGTCTCACAGCAGCAGTTTATAAATTTGCTACTTTTTAAAAATCCTGTCTGAGTTAAACAATACATTATGTTACATAACAAGCTACTTTGGAGGAAAACAAGAAGCTGGTTTACAATAAGGGTAACACTATCTTAAAATCCTGGGTGAAAGATGAAAATTTTTCCGTATTGGACTATCAGCTTGGAATTAAAACACCAGAGATGTTCATCTATGTGTTATAAAGAATCACCTGATACTTTTACTCGTTTGCCTTACACACAGCACTTTTACTAGACAATATTTTAATCTCAACTTAGTAGAATTAACAGGATTCCAGTATCTATACCAACTTCACAGCAGAAAGTATATTAAAAAAGTCAAAATATTCATTTCTACCCTGTTACTTGAATTAACAATTTTCAGGACTTTGGTATTTAAAACGAAAAATTCTCATTTACAAAAGAAGCATCATAATAGCACTGTTTCACATGTTAGTGAACCACCACCCTGAAAAGTAATAATAGAAAAGAAACAGAATAGATAGTCATCTATTCTTGTGAATGCAAGCAACAAAACATCTTCTGATTTAATCTTTTATGATGTTCAAATTTGATGTGAAAGAAACAACAAAGGCAAGTTTGATCTGATTAAACTGACCAAACTGTGAGGCTTGTCTCAAACACACAGCCCCAGACTTTATATCCACATGCACAAGCTTGACATTCGCCATGGTAAATGCTGAAGATAGTAGAATCAGCAATCCCTTGGTTCTAGGGATTTGGTTTTCAAAATCAGAAAATAGCTTCAGCTCTCAGTTTAAATAAACATTAGCAAGATGTATGAAGATAGGGTAAATGCCAGTGATGGGGTGCTTCCCCAAGATCTCTTTCAATGATGTTCTTAAACTGACATGATGTAGGCTAGGCTGCTTCCCTAGTCATGCTCCAGGGGAGTGTGGTCTATCTGGGACTTGTCCTAATGTTTGTCACCTACTACTGGAGACTCAATGGTATCACATACTTGGACAGACTAATGGATAGGTAGTAAGGATCTCCTGATGACATTAGATCTCCTAATCATTCCTCTAACAGCCTATAATTCTCCTTTGTATTAATCATATATCTATGAATTTCTTATTTATTAATCATATTTTTTTAAGATTTTTTTTATTTATTTATTCGACAGAGATAGAGACAGCCAGCGAGAGAGGGAACACAAGCAGGGGGAGTGGGAGAGGAAGAAGCAGGCTCATAGCAGAAGAGCCTGATGTGGGGCTCGATCCCAGAACGCCAGGATCACGCCCTGAGCCGAAGGCAGACGCTTAACCGCTGTGCCACCCAGGCGCCCCTATTAATCATATTTTCTATAACACCATAAATTCCACAAATCCAGAGGCTTTATCTGAATATTCTTCTCTCTATATTTACTGCCAAGAAGCATGATATCTAGAACAGATTAATGTAAGATAAATATTTGCTGAATGAATAAATGAGGCTATTCCAAGTGGTGTCCTCCCTGTTTGATATAAATTTATCTGACTTTCATAGTAGAAGAATGGGAGATGTAGAATAAGTTGATGTTTCACCAGTTTGCTTATTTTTGAAAATACAGATTATTAGGCCCTTCCCCTGGAGCTACCAATTCAGAAAGTTTGGGGTGGAACTCCAGCATCTGTGTTTTAAACAAGTTCCCCCAGGTAATCCTTATAGTGGAGCAGGTCTGGAAGATACCATATTAAGGATTTCACCTTAGCTTCATAATTCTAGAATGTTCCTCTTTGTTCAGTGATCTGAGGATCTCTGAAATCCTCATAATTCCTGTGCTTTTTAAAAGAAATGTTGATATTATTATACTTCTTTGTTCTGCCCACTTGGAATTTCTTGATTTGACATTTGTAATTTTGACTACATATGAGTGAACCTGAACACCTCTGGGTAACTCTTTGTCTCAGGCATGAAATTTCATCTGATGAACTATGTGCCCCTTCTTCAGGAAAAAAAATTTCAGCTAGTGTGTGAGTCTGGCTGACCACTGAACATGTACAGATAACATGATTTGACTGCTTTGCATTGCATGCTCTTTTACTCTAGGAAATTGTGTTTTGATGGTGTCCACAAACACAGAGGCTTGTAGTAGACATTTGATGTTTTATTCTTTCCAGTATCCTTCCCATCTCCTAGTAACAGACTCCAAATTTTGCTCTGGAGGAACCATTTTTAATTACATGGCATGGCATAGATACGATTGACTTCACCCCAAATTTTATTTTTAAAGATTTTATTTATTTATTTGAGATAGAGAGAGAGAACAAGCAGGTGGGAGGGGCAGAGGGAGATGGAGAAGTAGACTTCCCACTGGGCAGGGAACCTGATGTGGGACTCGATCCTAAGACCCTGGGATCATGATCTGAGCCCAAGGCAGATGCCTGATGGACTGAGCCATTCAGGCGCCCCTCCCTGTGGGGAGGTACCTGGGGGCGCCTGGGTGGCTCAGTCAGTAAAGCATCTGCCTTCAGTTCAGGTCATGATTCTGGGGTCCTGGAATTGAACCCCGTGTCAGGCTCCCTGCTCAGTGGAGGGCCTGCTTCTTCCTCTGCCTGTTGCTCCTCCTGATTGTACTCTCTCTCTCTCACTCTTGCTCTATCTCATGTTTAAAAAAAAAAAAAAAGTGGTACCTGATAGGCTTAAACCCACTGGTGGATCCCCACCCCCTCTGACCAAGTAATTGGTTGAAGACAAGGCACAGAACCTAAGAGAATCCTTGAAGCAGAAGAAATGTTTGCTAGGGCTTCTGGTAATGAAAAGCATTTCTCTTCCATGGAGGCTACCAAAAGAAACCTTTCATTTCCTTGCCAGTGAGGGGTGAAGATGTAAGGTCAGAACTGCTGGGGTCATTTTCAGATCATGAAGATAAGACGGCTCTCAGAGGCCCTGTGTGGAATCTGAGGATGAAGGACAGGGGAATGAGATAAAATCGGTCCTGGACAACATCACATGAGTTTCCAGTGAAGTTTCAGTGATAGCCAGTCCTGACTAGCCTTTTCAAGGGTATGACCTAATAATTCTCCTGTGTTTTTAAGTCAGTTTATCCCGGGCTCTCTATTACTTGAAATCTAAAGATTCTTAACAGATGGTAGATCCGTGACTGTATTAGAATACAAGCCTTCTTGGTCCTTGAAGGGGGAGATGGCGAAGCTGGGAAGCCGTGTGGAGCCAAAGATGTACATAGAGGCTAGCACACCTTCCGGAAATCGCATGGTTTTTGTTCCAGAAGCAAAAATAAAATCCCTTCACAAGGAGAGCTGTGGCCTACCTGGTAACCACATTTTCCAAGGAAATCCATAAACATAATCTAGCAAAATATTTTTTTCTGATATGCCAATTCATTATATGAAATCTCAGAATAATATAAAAAATTGAAATCACATTTCATTATGTATTTCACTAATTGCCTTTATTGGAATGAAAATAAAATTACATGAAATCAAGATTAGCCCAGAAAATTCTGGGCATATGGTGGCCATATCTAGGGAACATCCACCTTGTTTTATTGGAATAAATTATTGTTAAAATGAACACACTGCTAGGAATGCTGTTACCAGTCTGCAGGTCATAAAGATAAAAAGAGCTCAACCAACCTCTCAGTGCTGAATTGGCAAGTGAAAAGATGCACTCGGCACACAATAGGTATGCAGTGAATATATTTGACTGACAAGAACCCTGCTAGGACTAGCGGTGAGCTATTTAAGCCCTGCTGTTTCTTCTGGACTTTGCCAGGCTTGGCTGCAGAGTGAGGATTCTGTAGTCATTAACCAGAGCCCCAAGCTACAGCTCCTCTTCCTCCACTTCAAACTTTCATAAGCCCTACAGTCAGGTGCTGGGCTCTCATCAGTGACTGATAGGCGTATAGGGTCTGAAGAAGACATTTTTGTACTGGGTTATTTGTTGAGGATAATCATTTCACTGTGCCTGTGTCAACAGGCTTGTTACTATGGAATTTGTAAATATATTCACTAAACTGTAAAATGATAGTCTTGTGTTGAAACTGACCTGCTTTTAACCTATGTGTTTTAGGCATCTGGCATCCAAAATTCCGCTGCACAACACCAATCAAAGTAGATGAAACCAGTTAGCTGAAAATAAAAATGAGGGTGATCACGTCTTTCAGTGTCTGAAAGAGACTAAGAGAAACAAAGCAGAGACTATCTTTGAAAACCCAAATTACAAAAGGTTTTTTTTTTTTTTAAATATTGGGAAGTATACATACCTATGTATCCACATATGTCATATGTGCGCGCACACACACACACACGCAGACCTTAAGCATTAATCAACCAAGGGTAGCAAAGCTTAGCCCTTGCCAGGTAAATCAGTTTGGTAGAGAAGGAATTATATTTCCAGAAATGGAGCCATGTGCTGTATTATAGAGTATTTGCTGAATCCTTATATTTAAGCTTCAACATCATAAGATGACAAAAGGTCACATTTTCTCGGCTAACCAAATGGAACATCTCATGCCCCCACCTGCCCATGAAAGAACTCAGTGTCCCATCTGCCACCAAATGCCCCTGGTCATTTTCCTGCATTTTCCTTCCCACTCCCGATGAAGCTTTTATCATCTCTTCCCTCTAGACTTTTGACAGTAATAGGAGTAACTATCATTTATTGAGCATTTATTACGTTCTAAGCAGTGTGCTAGGTGATTTACATGCATTCTCACTGTATCCTAACAACAATAAGGCAGGTGCTCTTCTCGGTCATGTTACAAATAGAGAAACTGAGGCTGAAGTTCATAAGCTAATAAATGGCAAAGTCAACAGCTGAACTGAATTTTAACCCAGCCTGATTCCAAAGCCCATGCTCTAAACCATTACATAATTGATCTTTAACTATTCCCTTCGGAGGTCTTTAAAGGATTTTAAATTTCTCTCAATAATTGTAAGGTAATATACCCCAATTACATAACCTGGTTCTGATACATTCAACTGAAATTCTTCTGATAAATCATCCAGGCTTCATGGAAAAGGTAAAATGCAACAAACAGTATTTGCGCGACTTGTGGCTTTTAGAATCGATCAATTATATTTAGACAGAATCTGGTGGTTCAGACTCTAAGAGAACACGCTGAACTTGTATTTTGCCCATTTTAGTAATGATTCACCAGGCTTTATATGTGATTCCATCTGAACTTCATCAGTTCTATATCCAGGACATTTTTTATCTTTATCTGCCAATTTCATTTCGTGTTCTCACTTTGTGCTTTTCCTGTAGAAATATTAATGATTTTGGAGCACAGAGACTGTAATGGTGGTCTTCTGAATACCAGTATAACAGTTTGACTTCTGCTCACTCCTCTAGTCCTCTCTAGACATACTCAGTTTTTTTTTTCTTTCTTCTTTTCTCCTCCTCCTCCTATTTCCTCTCTCCTTCCTCTCCCAGAAATTTCCCATACCATCATTCCTCTTGGGCCCCAAGGTCATTTTTCTTTGTTCTTGTGGTTAGACACATGCACACGATATGAAAGATCTAGATACCATACTTCGATCAGTTTGGGTGGGAGATAGATATGGATGTAGAACTAGATAAACATATTCAGACAGAGATACAGAACTTCTCACTGTTTGTAACATGGAAATTTTTCACATTGCAGCATTCAGGAGATCAGGTCCGATACAACGGGTGGTGCCTTTGACTTGATGAAGTTACAATAAATACAACCACTTTCATGATAGTGGTGTGTTTTCTAACAACCCAAGCAATCCTTGTGTTTTCTTTTTTTTTAATCTCTCTCTCGTGCAGAAATACACAAATTTAATGTCTGTTTTTAAAACTCTCAGACACCTTTTCCTGTTTCTCCTTTCATGCTCCATGCAAAGAGATACGAGATCTGAGCTCTGTAGTTACGGAGGGTCTTTCCCTTATACCCCGATGCAATAATTTTTAGGAAATATCTATCAACCCTCCTTTTCCAGTCAAACTCCAAAACGGGTTGTTGATTTCTTTTTCAGGCATTTTCAAATATGCTCGCTTCTCTCTCCCTTCCTCCTCCCCGCCCTGGCCCTCTGGTGTGTGACAAGGTGCTACACACTGTAAGTCTAGGTTGCTGGAGCAGTGCTACTGGGCTCTAGCGTCGCCATGTGCACTAGATGTACATATTTTATTATTACCTTTCCTCCACAGCCAAGACTGTCAGAGGAAACATGGCATTCTTTACAGCTTTCTGCTAAGTGTCAGGCTTTGCATTTCAGAAATATTTGATAAGTGGAGCATAAGTTGCAGGAGCACATCCATGCAAAAGGCAGATACACAATATAACTTTCACTCTCCTATTAACTTTTTCATTTCCCTGCAGAAGTTGTTTCTGTCCATATTTTTACTTCAGCTGGGCTGAGTGGGAGAAAGAACTCAAAGGGAGGTCGAAGCAGATGGTTGTCACAAACTGCATACGGCAATTGAGAATTAGTGTGCAAGCATATGCAACCTGGTACAGTATGAAACATTCCAGCATATGAGTGCCGAAATAAATCAAGCCTGGAGAAGATCGGGATGGTAAAATGATGAGCTCTTCTTTCCCTGTTACATATATATATATAGGCCTTCTGAATTCATTAGGATATGTTCTCTGTTTGCAGTAGGGAAGTTAACACCTAAATTGAGCAGATTCATGTAGATTCTGGTATCTTGCCTTTTTCTCTCATCCACAGTGTGCTTTCTGAAAAGAAATATTTCTGAAAAGATACGCATCCTTTTCACATAAGGAAGATTGGGGACGTGGCATTAATGTACCTGGATAAATTTAATTGGCATAATACTTACTAGTCAGATACAACACTACGTTTGCTCCGCAATTTATTCACAACGATGCGCCAGGTACTAACAGGTTATATTTAATTCCCATGTACATGTTTTGACTATTCATGACCCTACGGGTGACCAATTTGAGGACCGCCATTCATTCACAAGCATGCGCTTCTGAGTGTTCTTCCAGTAAGAATGGTAATAAAGAGACACATACCAACAGTGGTTAACAGGAAGTGGAGCCAAATTCCCAGCCCAGAAGTCCGTAGAGTAGTAGTAGTGAGGAGATGAAGCTCTGCTGTGTTGCCTTTTATAGTGATAACTAACTGAGAGTCTTCCTTACTAGGACGCTTATCTAATCTCAGGAAAGGGGATAAAATGGGTCTTTCCCCCCATTGCAAACGAAGAAGCAGGAGAGGAGGAGGGTTTAACTGTCGGTCACCTCTCTTCTCAGAAGAGCAAAGGCCGATGCTGCAGTCAGGTTTGGTCCTTGTGGGGCCTGTCTGCAGCTCTGCCCCAGTGAGCCGGAGGTTTCTGTGGCCTTGCCTAAAGCCAGGGCTGGTGAAGACGGGTCCACGGGCTGCCTCTGTTCCCGCGGGCAGGGCACCGCCACCCTTCCCTACCCTTAGTCCCAGGGAGTTTTTCTGAAGCTACAGTTGTTTTCCACAAGGCCCTTCCTGCCATTGCCTTTTTGCTTTGTTACCTTCCCATCTGTCCTTTGTGAGAGGACAGGAAGAAAGGTAAGAAGCAAAGAAACAGAAAAGGGGGAAAGTGAAAGGTATTGGCTCAAAACGAGATATTGAATTACATATTGGTAGACCAAAACACAAATCAACTCTGAACTACAGGAGTCCACCAACATGCACATAAATCATTTATAACGATAATCCAAGACTAGGTCCAAATCTCATTAAAGTATATGAATCCTTAATCTATTTTGGCAAAAAAGCGCCAATACACGTTTTTTCTTTTTATCATAAATTACAGTTCTGTGGCACTGTGCAAATATTACCAAGCTGTAAGACAGCTGTGCTCCATTAAAATGTGTAATGGTCGCTGATTTCTTACAGCACATGGTCATCAGGCTGAATCTACAGCCAGTAATTAGGAAGATGAAATGTTTAATTGTGCCTTAATTTTGATAAAATTTATCTGTCACACATCCCGCAGCCGAGCATTATGCTCACAAATCAATGTCATCGGGCCGAGCAGGAACTCAAGCACCAGACTCTTGTCCCTGACAGATTCATTTGAATATGTAACTGCATGATGAGCGACCAGGCTAAGGAAGAAAGTGCAAACTTTCCTTGTTGACGTTGTTCTGTGAGGTATGTCCTCTTACTTCCTTTAAGGAAAAGTAAGGCTCAAAAATAGTTCCACTGTTCCCTCCTGATGGCCATGCCTACCTCCAGCTCCGACCACGTCAAGAAAGACAACCCAGCGTCTGTTTTATCTTAAAATCTACTGGCGCAGGGAGAAGACACAGATGGAAGAAGGAGGAAAAAACTAAAGAGGTGAATCCAGTAATGCCCTTTTTAATCCTATATCCTCAAATCCTTATTTAGGGGTAGGTCGGTGAGGTAGGCAAGAGCCACCACTTTCAGCTGGGTAGCGAAACATCCTTCGGTTCAAAAACTGTTAGAATGGTAGAGATGAAACTCCTCTTGTTTCATACACAGGAAAATGGAAACCCAAAGAGGTCGCCCAAGGACCTGAGCATCATCAGAACGCGTTTGAATTACCACCATGCAGTCACAGTTGAGAGAGCCTACATTTTACAGAAAGTTTTATAATTCTTATAAGCAATATTTACAAATCATAATATTGAATTCATTTTTCAAATGGCAAGAAATATTATTTTAAGCACAGGGAAGTGTAAGTACAAATACCTGCCAATACTGAAAATTAATTTGTATCATGTTTTCCCCACAAAATGAATCAGTGATCATCTTTCTCACCCACAATAACGATGGCTCATTATCCAAGAGAACTTAAAGAACATATGTAGGAAAGTACTTTACATTTTTATTTCAAAGACTTGGAAATAAAAATCACTGAGGAGGGTCATGGCAAAGACTGTGGGAAGTGAGTGGAAGGCCAGTGAGAAGGACAGCAACCTGAGATCAGGCTGGATGGTCACGGGGGGGGGGCGGGGGCACAAAACAGCGCAGCCACCACATATGGGGAGTGAACAGTGTGTGGGGGGTCAGTCTCCCCAGGCCAGCATGTTAGATTCTAGATGTGGTTTTAATAGGCCCAAATTTTGCCAAAGGACACCAGCAAGTTTTCTCGGTTACTCATTCCTCACCAGGCAATTAATGAACCAGCTCAAGACGCAGAGCGTGTCCGCTTACTTTAAAGTAAAATAAGTCTCAAGATCAGGAATAATTTTAGAAGAGTCTTCAGGGAGAGCCAAATGGCATTAAGCTATAGCCTGCTAACAAGAAGACTCATTAAAACGCTTTTCTAAACTTAGCCATGGAAATAAGTCCAAGCTAAAGATACCATATTCCCCATTCCCTTTTGTACTATTTTCATGGGCAGATATATTCAGGGATTGGATAAGTGAGTGATATTCTAGTAAGCTAGTTGTATTTCATCCCACTAGCACACCACATAGGCTAAAAGAAGTCGGGTAGGCATAACGAGGAGAGCACAAATGGCACGGGGGCTAATACTAACTAACCGGCATTTTGCAAGGCTTCACGACAAACTGCTTTCATATCCATTGTCTTAGTTGGGGGGTTACAGAGATTAAATTTGTCCCATGATCATCCAAGAAAGATTAACACCAGCGTGGGCCTCTCTTTTATACTAAACCACCATTTCCCAGACTCCTATGGAGTGAAGGCTCCGCATACGATTTAGGTATTGCTGCTCAGATGCTCTTGCCTGAGCCAATCCCCTGCAGGATTTTGGAGCCAGCACGCACGGTGGCACCTTCCTGATTTGTCAAGCAGTTCCCTCACTCAGCAGCTTCCTGTTCTGAGCAGAGGTGGCTTCCTAATTCTGCAGCCCCCTCTCCACAGCAGAGGCAGCATCTGCCTCACAGGGGCCATTCTGCAATGTGCTGGGGCTGCAACAGAAAACCTCCAACAGTATCTCCAAGCTGTGTGATCCTAACCCAGTTTTCTTTTCACTGCTTCTTACCACGAGGTGGAGAAAAATGCAAATTTATGTATCTGGTTTAGAATTTTGGAAGACCTAATGACTTTTGAAAACTATGTTTGAATTATTTTATTATGGCATAATAGAGATAGCAAGAAACTAGTCATGTGGGAGGGCTGGATTCTAGTCTCAGGTTTGACTCTCCAACTTGGGGCAAATCAGTACCTCTGCGGGCATACCTGGCCTCATCTTAAAAGTAACACGCACAGTAAAATCACTGATTTCTACAGTCCTCGCAGTTTCAATATTGTGCGATTCTGTAAGAATCATATATACTATATATTATATACTGTTTATGTAATATACAAAAATATGAATATTTAATATTATATATATATATATATATGTATATATCTCCTTTGTCAGAGCTCTTAGGTGGAAACTGTATGGCCTTTCAGAGGGAGACTGATACATATTTGTTCCATCCTGACTAGCGCATTCAGCCAGAACCACAAATCCAGGTGCCAGTGTTATGATCTGATCTATATAATTCCACCCCTAAAATACAGAAAATATTTTACATATTTATGTTTTTATAATACCAATATGTACATTTTATGTTTTTATAATGATAAATGAAAAACTTTCCCCGTTTTCTTACTATGCCTCACACTTTATGGAATGTGGATGTGTCCAAAATTGCAATGTTAGAAAAGTGAGTGAAATTAGTGAACTCATTGGTAAATGACATATTCATTTAGTGAGTACACAATTACTGAATTTCCTTACTCATGCACATTCAGTGAACCCAGTGCTGTGCTGGGTAGAATGTTAGGTATTACAATCTGAAGGACACAGCTCCCACCCTGTGGAGCACACAAGCTAGAGGAGAAGAGACACCAGGTGAGCACGCAGCTGTGGTTCAGGAAGATGAGGGACATCATAGCTGCAGGGCTGGGTGTGTTGAGGTCACATGGGAGGGGCTTAAAGAGACTTCCCTGAGACTGTAATCCCCTGGCTGAGTTTGAAGGCTAAGAAAGTGCTATCAGTGAGGGAGAGAGCTGACAGAGCTTTTCAGAGACTGGGAAGAAGACAGATGCGAGACGTAGACATTTTAGAGGGTGTGGCATATTCAGAACTAGGCACCAGTCCACGCAGGAATGTGAAACTGAGTAAATACGTTTTCTGTTTTCAACATTTTCATCTTCCCCAAATAAAAAAGCTTGCAAGGGCGCCTGGGTGGCTCCGTTTGTTAAGCGACACACTCTTGATTTCCACTCAGGTCATGATCTCTGGGTGGTGAGATCGAGCCCTGCATCAGGCTCCATGCTGAGTATGGAGCCTGCTTAAGACTCTCTCTCTCCCTCTGCCCCCCCAACCCCTGCTGCTTGTGCACTTTCTCTTTCTCCGTCTCATAAAAAAAAAAAAAAGAAAGAAAAGAAAAAAAGAAAGAAAGCTTGCAGAAGGGGAGAAGCGTCAAAACAGAATGAAATAAGTCCGAACAGTTTGAGCTGCTGTTTTCTGGGGTGTGAAGAGTACACTGACCAAACTCACTGCCTCTCCACCCCCTGACCTTCCAGTCTTCCACACCACCACCACAAGGGGTCTGATTCAGGAGATTCTGGACATGACAACTTGATAAAAATGTGTATTTTCTGTGAAAATATAATTTAGCATGTTTTTATTAAAATTATTTAATTCTTTAAAACAGAAAGTAGGTAGGGGCGCCTGGGTGGCTCAGTCAGTTAAGCATCTGCCTTTAGCTCATTTCATGATCCCAGAGTCCTGGGATGGAATCCCGCATCAGGCTCCCTGCTCAGTGGGGAGTCTGCTTCCCCCTCTGCCTCTCCCTCTGTGTGCTGGTGCTCTCTCTCTCTCCCTTCTCTCAAATAAATAAATAAATCTAAAAAAAAATTTTTTTTAAAGTAAATAAAACAGAAAGTTGTGAAAAGCATCAATAAAAATAAATGTTTTAGTACATATTTTAAGATCTTTTTATTAGGAAAGCATCACAGATTTTAAATTAAATAGAAATTAAATAGAGAAGGGTATGGTAGGCTGGACACTGGCCCCCAAAATATCTAGGTCCTAATTCCTAGAACCTGTGAACGCTACCCCATATTGTAAAAACAGACTTTGCAGGCATGATTAAATTAAGGATCCTGACATGGGGAGATTCTCATGGATTATGTGAATGAGCCATAATTGTAGTCACACGTTTTCTTGTAGGAGAAGGTAGAGGGAGATTTGCATAAAGAAGAAGAAGGCAATGCAATGACAGAAGCAAGATGCTGCACTGCTAGCTTTGAAGATGAAAGGAGGACAGGAGCCAGGAATGTAGGCAGCCTCTAGAAGCTGAAAGAGTCAAGGAATGGATTCTCTCCAGAAGGAATCAGCCCCGGGACACACTGACTTTAGCCCAGGGAAATTGATTATGGACTTTTGACCTCCCGAAGTGCAAGAGAATACATTTGTGTTCTTTAAGGCTACTAAGTTTGTGGTAATTTGTTACAGTGTCAACGGCAAACTAATGCAAAGAGCAAATGAATAATTTTATAACATTTCCAAACCTGAGAACTGGCACGCATATATTATAGGAAAAGCATTATTCGTAGGCTAGGGTTGTTAGGTAAAGCTCATGCCATAATTCAAATTTTAACTCTTCTTCACAATTTTTTCTTAGAGAAATTATTAAAATGTTGAAGTTTGTGGAAAAGCATACCAAATCAGTGCACAAAGTTCCAAAAAGAAGACAGAAAACCGGAGAGGGGAAAATTAAAGTTGAATACTATAATTTATTAAACAGGCTTGTCTCATTCACTAAATCTGCTGACAAATTACTTTAAAAGCTAGCAATAAGGTATTGTTTAAATATTTATAGTTATTGCCTTTTCTTTTAAAGTGATTCTTTCAATAAACATTTATTGAGTTAGACTTTGGGGATAAAACAGTGATCTAAACAGTCCTGAATTTCTTTAAAGAGCTCACATTCTATGTAGAGGCATATACAGTGAGAATAACAGAGAAACCTAGGAGAGTGGCATGTTTATATGGTACTAAGATTTTCAAATACTTAACTCCATAATGGAGAATTTTTGGAAAATGAAAATATACTGGAAAATTGGTCCAGCCATCCAGAATAGTTCTTTTTAAAACAAGACATTTAACCAGTGATGCAATTACATTAGTGTCTCATCATCTTCTTCCAGGTTAATATGCATGGTAGCTGGGAAAATGGCACATGCAAAATGATAAAAAGATGTCTTGATGCTAATTATTTATGTATACTTTGGGGAGAACATGAATAAAAATATTTTAGGGAATATTATTTTTAAAATCTTGAGATTTCCAATCATTATTTCAGATTCTATGGAAATTTGAGGCCTGCCTAACTAGCACTGAAAAGTAACTAAAATGCATGACATGATTTCCCTGGCATGGTGCTCAATGAATATTGTTCCACTCCTCCTTCAAGAATCAATATTAATGCTAGAATATAATGGCAAATATCACACAAAATGATCCGAGTTTATACATCAGTACTAAACACATTAATCAACAAATATTTGTTGATTGAAGGATAAATAAAGGACTTTTCACTTCAATATTATATAATATAATGGCAAATATAATGGCAAATATAATATAATGGCAAGAATATAATGGCAAATATCACACAAAATGATCCGAGTTTATACATCAGTACTAAACACATTAATCAACAAATATTTGTTGATTGAAGGATAAATAAAGGACTTTTCACTTCCTTGGATAGCCTTGATATCCTCCATATGTCATTTTCCCTACTCAATTGATAGAGGGTAATAATATCTTGGGGGGAAAACTATAAATGAGGTATTATACAAATTGACCACATTACAAAGATAAGGGATTTACCAATCTACCCTGGAGAGTAAAATGATTAGTACTCAAGTAAAGAGGGATACTTAATGACCACCAAATTTCACCTACACTGGTGCACATGTATAGAAATAATGTATGACATAATGAAGACATGTCTTTTGAGCATCTATAGCTGATAACCTGGAGTTAGAGGCTTGACAAACACATAAAGGTAGAAAAGATGAGTAAAAGAATAATATGAAGTGAAATAAAATAGAAACAACCATTTTTAAAAAAAAATTTCAGAGTGCATGGATATCTGTAGACATACCAACCAGAGAAAAATATGTAAGTTCCTATTCCACAGTTCATTCTGATTGTTTCCTTTTAATGAAGTTCTGTTATTCCAAATATGCCTTCAGAATTTACACTCTCAATTAATGGGTTTTGTTCATACAACAAAGGCTATTTCTCCCCGTGTTCATGGAAATGATTAGCAAGTGGAAAATGGCTCAAAATAGAGACAATGTTAGAAAATCTCCAGCTCTGTTCCTTCCCTTGTCCTTACTCTGGGATCTTATTATGTAATGCAATGTCAATCAGAAGTTGGGAGTGTTTGGGGCACCTGGGTGGCTCAGTCAGTTAAGCATTTGCCTTTGGCTCAGGTCATGATCTCAGGGTCCTGGGATCGAGCCCCACGTTGGGCTCCCTGTTCAGTGGGGAGTCTGCTTCTCCCTCTGTCTCTGCTTCTCCCCCGTGCTCATGCTCTCACTCTCTCTCAAATAAATTAATAAAATCTTAAAAAAGAAGAAGAAGAAGAAGAAGAAGAAGAAGAAGAAGAAGAAGAAGAAGAAGAAGAAGTAGTAGTAGTAGTAGTAGTAGTAGTAGTTGGGAGTGTTCCAAAGGTGTTGATGCCATGGTTGGGATGTTTGAGGTGGAGAGGAATAAAAAGGGTGAAGGGTAATGATTCTTTGGGCACCCGGGTGGCTCAGTCAGTTAAGCTTCAGACTCTTTATTTTTTTTTCTCAAAGATTTTATTTATTTACTTGACAGAGAGAGAGAAAGCACCAAGTAGGGGGTGCAGCAGAGGAAGAGGAAGAAGCAGGCTCCCCACCAAGCAGGAGCCCGATGCGGGGCTCAATCCCAGGACCCTGAGACCATGACCTGAGCAGAAGGCAGACTCTTAACTGACTGAATCACCCAGGCACCTCAAGCTCCTGACTCTTGATTTCAGCTCAGGTCATGATCTCAGGGTGGCGGGATCAAGCCCCACGTCAGGCTCCATACTGGTCATGGAACCTGCTCGAGATTCATTCTCCCTCTCTCCCTCCACCCCTTCCCCTACTCACTCTCTCTCTCTCAGAAAAAAAAGTAAAAAAGAAGAATGATTCATTATTGCAGCATGAAACTTTAAACTCAATTCCCCTTCTCTTCCTACAAAGCAAATAACACAGAGTCAAGTTGTTTAGTCAAAGTGACATTTAAGTAGTGCCTAAGCATAGTTTTTGTGGCACTGTGTTATTTATTGTCCAGAATTCCTATTTTCAAAAAATCAGTGGGTGGCAGGAGCTAGCTGAACCAGGTGGCCATGGCATGGGACCATGGACCCAGCCCAACCAAGGGAAGAACTGACTGTAGTGAGGCATCCAGCTAAGTCCTCACCCATGTCAAATGCAGGACCAGAGGACCCCGTTAGCCTCCTTTCTCTAGCTCAATATTTAAGTCTATTTTTCTTTTTCAACATCACATTTGAGGTTTGAAAGAAAACTTTCATAGGATCAATTTCTACTCCAAGAAAGAAATGTCAAAAATTAAAAACTAGTAATTCTCTGTGATATAACTCTAGAGACAAAATTAAATGGAAGTCTCTGAAGAGTGGAGTACAAAAATATCCTAATAGGGTCTTAAAGAGCAGGTCAAGAGAGAGCCTGTGAGAGCTGAGAAACAATGCTGCTGACACACTGCAAACAAGACACCACTTTTTTAAACCAGGGTCTGGTGATTCATAGAATTAAATTCATACTTCATCTTATACCCACAAAACATGCATTTACATCTCTGTACATAACTTTCTTCATGATTCATGTAGGTCTAAATGAAAGCATTCAGTGACCCCAGTGACAATGCACAGTGGAGAAAAGAAAGTGAGTTATACTGGGTTGTATTTTCATTATTGAGAAAATTAAGAGAGTGGTAAAGGTAAGGGAAATGAACAGTCCCTCAGAAGACAGTCCGTGAAGTAGCCAAACATTGATATAGTAGCCCACACCCCAGTGTCTAATTCTCAGCTTTGCTGGTTCTCAAATGCAATGTAGTCAAAAAACCTATAGTCAATCGGTTTCCCAAGACTGATGTACATCTCTCAAACCCACAAGTGACATCAGAACACCAATTTATAAAAGAAATATTCTTCTAAAGCTGTAGTATTTGCCTCCTCTAGAGTTCCTATTTTTCTTTTTTCAAGACATTTTGGAGGCTAATTTCATAACCAGAAGGTTCCTTCTATAACTAGAATTGGAGAAAAAGAAGTTGCATAGTCAACAGGGGTTACTTTATCAAGACCTTATAAACTCTTAGGAACTATCTTTGGGCTTCAATGGAATGACTGGATTTTTTTCCCCTTCTGGTAATGCTGGATAAACAAGGATAAATTCTTGTTAGTTAGATTTTCCCACTCTAGGTATGTTATAGGTTACTTGATTCTCTCTCTCTTTCTCTCTCAATGCACAATTTAACTTGCTTCATTTTACTAAGAATCATATTTTCCTAGGACCAGTTGCCCTCATGAACCCACTGACAAACAACATATATTTGTATTTTTGCTTTCAATAGCTTTCGGGTTCCTTATTACTAGTCATGCTCCAAGACCATCTTATCTCCTAATTATTAGGAAAACTCCATTTCTCTCATGTACACTGACTCCACGGAGAACAAAGGCAGGGAAACTAAACTTGGCTATAGAGATGATGCATCAAATGGTGTCTCAGCATGGTATCCAAACTAGTCCAATCTGGGAATTATATCAAGAAAATAAAACATTGTAGCCAATGGAGATACTAGAAGACAAGCAGGTAACAATGTATACCAGATTCAGTGCTCCCAGGCAACAGGTGAAGGTTAAAAAAAAAAAGAAGAAGAAAGAAAAAATGGAGGGGAGCCTGGGTGGCTCAGTCAGTTAAGCATCCAGCTCTTGATTTTGGCTCAGGTCATGATCTCATGATCATGAGATCTATTCCCCAGTGTGGGGCTCCCTGCTCAGCAGGGAGTTTGCTTGAGATTCTCTCCCTTTGCCCCTCCCCCTGCTCCCTCTCACTGGTGCAATCTCTCTCCCTCAAATAAATAAATTTTTTTTTAAAAAAAGGAAAGAAGAAAGCAGGTCAGACATGACATCCAACAAAATGAGCTAAAGTTCAGGGTAAAGTTCCAATCTCAACAGGAGGAATTAAGAGCTAATTAGAGAGTCACAGTAGAGTTCAATCAGACTTTATAAGCCAACACAATGGAAAATAATGGAAGAATTTGATTAGGTAGCTATATGTGTGTCCAATGACAGCAGACACTGACTTTATGAAGGCAGAGTGATATGATGGTTAAGGCATGGGCTTTGGAATTAGAGAGACAATCCTGGCTCTACCACCTATCAGCTAGGTGCTAATAGGCGGCCTCAGTTTTTTCATCTGTAAAATAGAAATTATATATTTAAGTAGTAAAACACTTGGTACAATGCCTAGCACTGTAGATGCTCAATGAATGATAGCTATTATTATTCCAGCCTCTAGTTGAGAGGCTGCTGACAGACTGCCTGCTTTGGTGAGGATCTGTGAGTGTTTCTGAGCTAGCAGGATGAAGACACCCATGTCTGACACCCAGAGGGCCTGAGGAAGGCAAGGACCAACTGACTGATTCCTCAGCATGTGAAAACAAATCAAGATGAAGTGGGATGCAAAGAAGGAGTAGGGGCTTTCAAGCACAACAACCAGGGTTCGAGTCATGTCCCTTGTTCTTCCATTTATGACATATATAAGCAAAATATTTTCTCTTTCGAAGCATTAACAATTTTTCACTTATAAAACAGAAATAATTCTTCTCTCACAAGGTCAAAGTAAGAAAAAAATGAGACGATGGCTTTTTAAAGTCCTTAATACATAGTAGATATTTAAATGTATTTCCCCTTCCTTTCTCTTTCCAACTGGTTTCATATATGAAAGAAAAAGGACACTGTCAGATTTGTCAGTGTCTGGAAAGTATATCACCTTGTCTGCAAAAATTGCTCTTCCTATAGTTCACATCACAGAGGGATGATTGGAGGAAGTCATGATTGAGGGAGCTGTGATTTAATAGAACAGGCTAGAAATACTAAAGTAGGAGAGAAGTATTACAAATAATATCAGAAAAATGTTGACATCAGAGCAGCAGAAGCAGAATATAAAGTTTCTAAAATAAGAAGCTTAATCAAATGTATGGAGTTTTTTAGTTATAGATTGACAAAAAAGGGAAGGAAAGGATCTTCGGGGGAACAACTGACTTCATAATAAACATTTAAGTGTCCTCCAGGTCTTTTAATGGCTTAATAGCTTTTTTCTTTTAAGCGCCAACTAATGTTCCATTGTCTGGATGGACCACAGTTTATGTATCTATTCATCTGCTATCGCACATCTTGGTTGCTTCCAAGTTTTGGCAATTATGAAGAAAGCTGCTATAAATATCTCGGTGCAGGATTTTGTATGGATATAAGTTTTCAACTCCTTTAAGTAAATGCCATGGAGTGCAATTGCTGGATCATATGGTTAAGGGTATGTTTAGTTTTGTGAGAAACCGCTGAACTGTCTTCCAAAGTGACTGAACCATTTTGCATTCCCATCAGCAATGTATGAGAGTTCCTGTTGCTCCACATCTTTGCTGGCATTTGGTGTCATCTGTGTCCCAGATTTTGGACATTCCAATAGGTGCATAGCAGCATCTCATTGTTATTTTCGTTATCTCACACACCATTAACAGGCAGTCACCATGGTTAGAGTCAAAGCATTATTTCTGCCTTATCTTCTATAGGCAATAGTGCAAATTCAGTTCAGTTCTCTAGCCCTTTGCTGCACTGGTTTGGTTTCAACTCAGGTGAGCATTATTCAGGGACTAATCTGAGACTTGGGTGAAAGTTTCGAATCTCATTTCTGCTCATTAAGCCTTTGTTGTGTTGCTTTGGTCTTGTCTCCTGCTTGTAGCCCTCAGGGGTTAGACTGAGTCTCGTGTGGTTTCATAAACAAAAACTGGGGGCCCCATTCTTCAGCTTTCTCCCCTCCTGTATACTCCTCCACTCTCCTGCCTGGTTCCTCTGGCCAGAAGGATGGGGTTCTCTTGGAGTTTTAGTTGCCTATGCTTCAGTGCCAATCCATGACTAAGGACATGCCCTGGGGGAAAACTGAGACAGAAGAAACCCAAAAAGTTAGAGCAATAACAAAATCTCTAAGGAAAAGTGGTAAAAGTAATTAGAAAAGAAATTAAACAAATGATTATTACTATCAAACAATTTATTAAGTTTAAAATTCAGACCTAATACATTCCATAAGCCTCTGTTTAATCTAAACAGGAAAAAATACAAATTTTTAAAAGCTACACATAAGAAATTGCATGAAATATCAAACATAAAAATTTTTATTACAGAATACACA
Organism: Ursus maritimus; assembly: GCF_017311325.1. NCBI lineage: Eukaryota > Metazoa > Chordata > Mammalia > Carnivora > Ursidae > Ursus > Ursus maritimus. The sequence goes on from NW_024427107.1 coordinate 16,245,192, forward strand.
ACTGTATGCTAGTAACATTGAAATTTCTAGAAAACATACAACTTTCCATTAGAAGTAACTTAAATTAAAACAAGACATCCAAAACAGGTATTTATGAAGAATTAAGAAAGTCATCAATAAGTGACCTCCACAAAATGGCTCCTGCCTGTAGTGTATGTACTATTGAACTTTTTCAAAATTTAAGGAGATAATTCTCATTTAACAAAAAAAGATGAGAAACTTTGTAACTTATTATGTGAAGTAAATAATCCTGATTCCAGGAGTTCCAATATTGACAAACCCAATATAAGAAGAGCCAGAAGGAGAGAACAGAGCAAACAGAGAAGAGGAAATTATTACCAAATATAAAAAGTTTTCCTAAAACTGTAGAGCATGAGTCTTCAGAAAAATAAAAGTACTGCTAAGCTCTGAGTGATCAAAGCTCCATGTAAAAAACTGACATAAAAATTTTCTATACAAAAGGTATAAAGAACAGTAGTAATAGTTGCAGTTAACATTTATTGAGCATTAGGTATACCAGCTACTCTTCTAAACACTTCACAAATACTAACTTATTGATCCTCTTAACAACCCTTTCCATTAAATAGCATTTTCTCCTATTTACAAATGAAGAAATACAGAGGATTTAAGTAACTTGCCAAGTTCATACTGAAAGTTAACAATGGAGCTGGGATTTAAACCTAAGGTAATATGACTCTAGAGCCCAAACTCTTGGCCACTAAGTCCAAAAGAAACAGCAGGTCCTTCTTAAAAGAATGAGAATCATACTTGCATCAAATTTTTCATTATCACTGGCTTTTAAAAAGACATCAATGGGGGTAGTATAATTCCAATATTCTAAAGGAAAATTATGCTTAATTGTATAAATGTGTCTACCCAGCTAAACTATCACCATTTCTGATAACAGAATGACATTTTTAAACATAAAAAAGACACAGAAATTTTCTTCTCATGCACATTCTCTAAGGAGTTACTTAACAGTGTTCTCCAGAAAAACAAAGACAAATGAAAAAAGACAATTCATGGAAAGAGGGAATTTAACCCAGGAGATCCAACCCAGGATTTAACCCAATATCCCAACACTGTAACAGGTCAGTAGAGCAACTAGGTCACTACAGAGTAAGATAATTGATGGTTGTTAGGTACAAATATCTAGGATAAAAAAGTACATGATTCAATGGCAGCATGATTAAGAAGATGGAAAGACTTGGGTATATTACAGATATTTTATTAAAGAAAAAGTTATAAAGTCCAGAAGAACAAGTAAAAAATGATACACAAACTCATGGTCTAAATGTGAAACAAATCAGAATGTGGCATAATTTATTTATTATTTTTTAAAGATTTTATTTATTTATTTGAAAGAGAGGGAGCACAAGCAGTGGAGAGGAGCAGGGGAAAAGGGAGCAGCAGGCTCCCCACTGAGCAGGGAGCTTGACACAGGGCTCAATCCCTAGACCCTGAGATCATGACCTGAGCCAAAGGCAGATGCTTAACCAACTGAGTCACCCAGGGACCCCTGTGGCACAATTTAAAGCAAATGCTAAAACGTAAGAAAATTCTATCCATTTTACCAGTGATAGGGTCTTTCTTCTTAAAATGGAAATTGCCTCAATTTACATGGGAGTTGATATGCTGGTCAAAGCTGATGAAAAGTGAAATTAAGTGATTAAAATTTGCAAAGGTAATCAACTGAAAAGCAAAAGTAATAATACAATTTTCCAAACTTAGAAGGATGAGGGCAAAAGAGAGGGTGGGAGGAGAGGAATCTATCATAAACAAGAGTAAATAAATATTTCCTACAAGAAATAAATCAATAAAAAGAGAATACTTTTTAGAATTAGGAAAACAAATTTTAAAGGTGTGGGAAGTAAAATTGATAATTGGGGTGGGGAACAACTTATTCTTTCTCCAATATGTCCTTAATTGAGAAGGGACCTCATTAGTAGAACACTTCATCTTCTCCCCACCCTGGTTGGTGTGTTTCTGAAGAATGGGCACTAGCATATCTCCGCTCTGTTTTCTCTTCTCTCTTGAGACAAAAGCTACACACTGAGAGCTTTCATTCCTCTGTGTTCCCTCCTGTTCTACAAAAAGGTAGAGATCTTTGGTGCTTCAGCACTGCTTATGACTGAATAGGTAACTGTCTAATTCTGGGGAGTGGTCTTAGGAAAACCATTTGCCTACAGATGTAAGTCACATTTCCCACATCAGGTCTAACACTTATTAAGGTGTTATTTTAGTTCTAACCATTTTGCTAGGCAGACATACTTCTCAGATGCTTAATAACTCAGCAAGTATAAGGGTGTTATTTGTTGGCCTCCTTTTAAAGCCTAACCTTTGGTATCTTGAAAGAGCGACATTATTATCAGTGGGTGGTGAGATTCAGATGTCTATGTACATGTTCTAAGGACATCACAGCTGCAGAGAAATCTTGAACTTCATTTGGCATTCTCATTAGTAATAATATTCGCATCTTTATATTGAAAAGAATTTTTATTTGTTTTGTCAGATAATGAAAATAAGCAATTATGCTAATGTTAAGAAGCAACAGATTTTAGTGAAAAAAGATCCAAGCATAAGACACAAGAAGTTAAAGCTCATATGCTATTTCATTTATATTGGAAATATCAAAAAGAGCTCATTTTATTTTATCTTTTCAAAAATTCATATTTTGCTACTTCTTGTCTCTGTGCATTGAAAAGACCAGAAGCAAAGACTGGCAACGCCTTTCCTCTAGAAAGTAGATTTTTTTTTTAAGGATTTTATTTACTTATGTGAGAGAGAGAGAGACAGAGAGAGCACAAGCAGAAGGGGCAGAGGGAACGGGAGAAGCAGACTCCCTGATGAGCAGGGAGCCCAACGTGGGGCTCAATCCCAGACCCTGGGATCATGACCTGAGCTGAAGGCAGACATTTAACCAATGGAGCCACCCAGGTGCCCCTAGAAAGTACTTTTGTTATGGAGAGCACCTTGGGCTTATTTCACTATGATTACTCTTATCTTCCCCTCTCAGGCTCCCAGGAGTTTCTCACTCTCAAGCTAGTTCACCTCAGCCACCAGCAGTTAATCAAAATTATGATTTGAGCGCTCCTACCAGTTAACGGCTGCAGCAGCTTCAGCTCCAAGTATGTAGATCGAGTCAATGGTGCTCTGGATGCCCCTCCCTCTCCAGGTGTCAGCATGACAGGTTGCTCTGTTACCCAATTCTCTGATGAGTCCAAGGGAAGTCATCAATTTTGTTTCTCCAGTTGTTTTCTTGTTGTAAGGATGGGAGTGACAACTTCTAAGCTCTTCACTTGCTGGAGCTAAAGCCACAAGTGCTTTGCCACTATTTGCTTTGCTTTTGTGTGTTTGAAATCTTCCTTCCTTTCTTTTTTTTTTCTCAAAGATTTTATTTATTTATTTAAGAAAGAGAGAGAGCAAGCACACTTGTGTGTTCACAAACAGGGGGAGGAGCAGAGTGGGAGGGAGAGGTACAAGCAGACCTCCCCATTGAGCAAGAAGCCCCACGTGGGGCTCTACCCTAGGCCCCTGAGATCATGACTTGAGCTAGGCACTTAACTGACTGAGCCACCTAGGTGCTCCTTGAAATCTTTCATATTAAAACTTAACAAGAGGGGCGCCTGGGTGGCTCAGTCGTTAAGCGTCTGCCTTCGGCTCAGGGCAGTGATCCCGGCATTCTGGGATCGAGCCCCATGTCAGGCTTTTCCGCTGGGAGCCTGCTTCTTCCTCTCCCACTCCCCCTGCTTGTGTTCCCTCTCTCTCTGGCTGTCTGTATCTCTGTCAAATAAATAAATAAAATCTTAAAAAAAAACTTATCAAGAAAAAGATTGAGGAAGAAAATATAATAATTCCTCTGAAAATACCCCTCAGTGCCTGGGAAGCAGTATAGCCATATAGTACATTGATTAAGGGTGATATATCTTTTAAAACAAGCATGCAGTTTCATGTAATCTTGCTTATTATGTGATACAAAGTCTTAATGTTGTATTCGAGTAGATATGTGCTACAGTCATGCCTGTGTAAACTCTGTACACATACAGGAAACTCCTGAAAGAAAAGACACACCACATATTGCTATGTCTCCTGTGTGGGGTGTGTGTCTCATTAAACATTTATTCTTCAGCAAGTGCTACTGATCAGGTGCTTCATATCCTTCGGATGCATTTTATTGGGGGAAAATGCTTTAAAATACCCATCTATAGGGGCGCCTGGGTGGCACAGCGGTTAAGCGTCTGCCTTCGGCTCAGGGCGTGATCCCAGCGTTATGGGATCGAGCCCCACATCAGGCTCCTCCACTATGAGCCTGCTTCTTCGTCTCCCACTCCCCCTGCTTGTATTCCCTCTCTCGCTGGCTGTCTCTATCTCTGTCGAATAAATAAATAAAATCTTAAAAAAAATAAAAATACCCATCTACAACCACTGCTTCTTTCTTTAGCTAATGGTTGAGGCTACCTTTGGCTGTCCTCTCCGAGCACACAGTTTCTTATCTTTTCAGCAGTACAAATAGGGATAGTCAACCTTTTCACCTCAGTAAATATAACGCAAACCTGCAGCTGTGATTAGATTTACTAAAGAAGGACCCCGTAAGTCTGTGTTCTTAAATTTTAAAAACTTTCCACCATTTCAAATAGAATTCCTTTTGCTTCAGTTCAGTTGAACACATATTTGTATCCCTACACATATGACAGGCTCAGTGATTGGATTCTGGGAGAAATGGAAAGGTAAAGAAGCAATGCCTGCCCACAAAGATTTTTACAATGGAACTGAGAGAGAGAGAGAACGAGGTAAATAACTATCAAACAAGGTTGAATACTATTTACAACGGGAAGAGAGCACATCTGGAAAATCTTTGGGAAAGCAGTAGCATTTGTCACGGACCTTGACTAATGGACAGGATATGAGCAGACAAAGATGCAGAAGGGTAGGATTTCAGAGAGAGAGCCCTGAGCAAAGACACAGAGTCAGCCAGGCTTGAATAAGCTTGGAAAGTTAAAGTGATTATTCTTTTTATTGATCGAATTTAATGACTGAGATTATTTTATATCAAAATCCCAAAGCAGCCACTTGAAGAAGGTTTAATTTAGTCACTTCGAAATAAACTTTACCCTGAGTTCCAAAAACTGAATACATTTCTCAACTCCATCCTGAATGGAATCATACAAATCCGATCTGAGGTATATTACAGAAACAAATGAAGAAAAATTTAAAGTTCCCAGATCCTGATCTTTATTCCTTCATTCAAATGACACGTACAGTTTCAAATAATGTGTTCCCTAAATGCATTAGATTATGTACCACAGACCTAATAATTCTTGCTTAGAAAGTAGACTATGAACACCTTTGAGAATCAGAAAAACACCAAGAGGATCTTGGAGCTGGGGTCAGTGAGGATATGGGATGGCAGAAGACAGGCAGACTTGAGCAAAAAATCTGTTGTCACATTTTCTACACGTCAATTGCTAATAAAAACTTGGTAATGATGGCAGAAGTCTTTTCTGGAAACACTTACGACATTGGTAATGACCCATACTGGGGAGATAAATCCAGTATGTAGCCATGCTTAAGTAAAAGAAATTCTTATTACCTCATTTGTCTACTAATAAGTGTGTCTTTGGAGGGTCCTTTAAATATTATTGATATGGTGAGTGATAAAAGAAGACTGTTATTGCCTGAAAACACTGAATAACTTACCTTCATTATAGCACATCCACCGGAGGTTTCTCAGTTTGCATGAAAGGTTGAGTTCAGAAAAGTCCGCTCTTATTATGGAGAAGAAAAACCATGTCCTTGATAATTTTTTAAAAATTCAACATTATTAAAAAGATTTCAGCTGCCTTCATTTGTGTAGTTGTGATGTCAGCTTCAAAATCTAACTTAATACAACCCGTATCTATTCCACCCTTTCCTTAGACTTTGAGGGATGACCTATCTTGACTTAGAACTTATTCATTATTTATCACATATTTGCTAAATCCTAATATATGTCATGTATTGTGCTGGATGCTGGGGACTCAGCTGGAAACAATTCAGACAAGAGCCCTACCTCATGTCAAGTTTTCATTCCAGCACTACCCGTATGACCACAATATCTCTCCTGCTAAAGCGTAAGCTCCAGCACCTTTTCATCTTCTGCATTCTGTCTGGTGCAAACACAAGGCCTTGAATGCAGGTGCTTGCTAAATATTTACTAAGGGGGCACCTGGGTGGCTCAGTCGTTAAGCATCTGCCTTCAGCTCAGGGCGTGATCGCGGAGTCCTGGGATCGAGCCCCACATCAGGCTCCTCCGCTTGGAGCCTGCTTCTTCCTCTCCCACTCCCCCTGCTTGTGTTCCCTCTCTCACTGGCTGTCTCTATTTCTGTCAAATAAATAAAGAAAATATTTATAAATAAATAAATAAATAAATATTTACTAAGTACAATTTCAACTTTCATTTTCTACGTCACATTATAGTTGATTGTGTCCTAGTATTCTTTCTAAGTTAGTGACTGAGGAGACAATGTGGCAGAGAAGATCTACTCTTCTGCCGGGACACACAGCTAGACTACATTTCCCAGCTTCCTTTGCAGTTGTGACATGACTAAATACCAGTAGTATGGGAGAAGTGACACCCTAGAAACATACCACCTTTGAACCTGGTGATAAAATCCTCTCATAAGACATCCTCTGTACTGTTGGATGCTGACATCCTCAAAGTCATCAGAAGCCAGCAGAACCTGTCAGATGAGGTCACAGAATTACTGTGTGAAGCAGAACTCTCCTACTCACCTGAACCTGTCTTGGACTCTTGATAAAAATGAGAAATAAACTTCTATTATGTGTATGTCATTAGTTATTTTTAGTCTATTTATTACAACGGCAAGGTTATCCAAATTAATAAATGTCTTTGCACCTTGTACAGAGTAAACTTAGAATGCTAAATGATGGGATTGAATTTAGAAAAAGGAGTCTCCACCCTTTGTATCATAAACCAGCACTACCTGCAGTTGGCAGACGACTGCTTTTGCTGGAAAATACCAAAGATCAGGAAGTCACAAAATTCACTCTCATTGAGATGTGTAGTACTCAAATAAGTGACAGCAAAAGTGAATGACGATTTATAAGAAGTACCTTTTTCTCTGTATTAAGAATCCAAAGTTGGGGGAAAATTGAATATACTTATAAACTTCCCAAGCTCCACAGGCTCACTGTTCAGATGGAAGTTTGTTTAGACCTAACCAAGATAGTTGTCAAAATTAATCAACATATCTATTTACTTCTCTTTTTACCAAAGTTCTCCTTACCTTCTACTAGTTTACCTCAAAAGACTGGGAGGATGCCTTTCAAAGTCCCTTTTGCTCTGTATCCAAAATACTATTAAATGCATTTTGAAAGAAGTAAAGATAAAGCTGACATCACACACACACACACACACACACACACACACACGGATAGCTCTATGCTAGCTCACCAATAAATTACATGTTACTTCCTAAATAGAGAAAAACATTTATTTCAGAAAAGACTGCATATTTTTTCTATCACTTTGTGATTTCATACGAAGTGGATATGATTTAGCTAGAATACTTGGACCAGAAAATAAATGACTCCTGCTCATCCTGTGGGTGCCAACTACGTTCAAGCATGAGGGGTTGCTGGCCCGCAGTGCCAGCATACAGCACCTTCGCAGGGAGGCCAAGGCCCTCATGCTCCAGCAATACCAGACGGCGCTCCGATGAGGCGGGCTGCTTCTGGCAGGTGGTAGCACAGGAGGTAGTAAGTGAAAGCAGCTCAGCATAAATAGTTCCAGTGAAATACAAGAATAATATTCTGGCGTCCTCAACTCATTTTCTCTCATTCATGACTCACAATAAACACATATTCTGATGGGCAAATGGCTAAACTACCCCAAAGAAATGAAGATTCATCTCTAACCTCTAAATGGAAACCCTCCACTGATCTGGAAACCTTTCCCCCTCAACTTAAGCAAAGTTTGAACAGATATGATTCTCTCCTCATTGACCTTGGAAATCTGTCCCAGGCTGTCAGCCATTCTGGTCATCTCTTCTAGACCAGCTGCTGTCTTCATATCAAGGGGGATTTGGAGCATTCCATGGGTCAGAAGAAGGTAATGTGTTCTGGGCCATTTCTAATCCATGGAAAGCCCCAGGTGTATAAGATTGAACCAGCCAACAAGAGAAAAAGAGGAAGACACAGAGAAATAGAGACAAAGACAGGATTTGACCCAGGGGAAACAAATGAACTAAGGATCCTAACACATCCATAGACAACTAACAAATTAAAGGTGTAATATCTCTAAGAATTAAGACATTTCTTTGTAGGGGTGAAAATTAATTTTACTTTTGGGAGATAAAAATGAAAATGTACAGGGGCTCTTTACATTTAAAATATATTGTGTTGAAACTTGGTGATGAATAAAAAATAATTCATTATACTATATGCTCTCTAATATTACATAGATTTGAAAATTCCCTCATGAAAATTACAAAAATAAGAAAAATCTACATAGTCAATGCTAAGATTAACAAGTATTTCTCACCCATTTACCATGTTTGTAACTCTATTTCTATTAAGTTTCATTTTTCAGAAATGTTCCTATTTCTACGGATAGAATTACCAAGAGGTCATATAACTCAGCAACAATAAAATCCCTTTGTAAAGGAGAGGGGGAAAATTTTAAAAACTCAGAAGGAAGAAATTAAATGTTTCTGGAGTGACTAATCATGGACTATAGGAATTGCTGGGAGTGTAGCTGTTTCATTTAGAGCTCCAAAATTTGTCAAGATTTTACAATCTGCATCTACATGACAGACTAAATGATACGGGGATAGGTACTGAAACCAACTGCATGGAATGGAAAACTCTGCCTTTTAATCTATTCACTGCAAAATTTACTAGGTCTGTTCAGGTAAATAGGCTCCAAAATGATAAGTAGCACGGACATCCGAGGTTTTAAAACCTGGTTCTTGTTTAAGAGGTCAGAATTTCAAGTTTGATTAAATTTTGCACTCCCCTGTTGCCTGATTTCTGTTCAGCCTAGACTAATTACTTTCAGGACCTTGCTAATTGGGATGACTATCAAAGACAATTTATCATGTGGCTCATTTTTTTTCTTAATATTTTCAATATTTAGTGTTCAGTATAAAGTTAGAGTAAATTAGATTAGTATTCACAAAAAGTCAACACGCGATTCCCACAATTTAGCATTTCAAGGTCATCACTGACCCTCCAATCTTCAATAAACCACTTGAGATTATGTTACTAAATTCTGTATGTAATTATAACTTGGCCATAGAAAAGTTTTCCTCCATAGGGATTCCTGGTAAATTGCTCTTTCTTGGCATTCTTTTTGCCCATGAAATGAGGAAAGCTGAAGTAATTCTTCCTTTAAATTGAGATGCCCCTTGAGGTGGCAAAATCTTAACAATGTGGGCATAGCAATCAGTGGGAAAAAAAATGACCAATAAGGGACTCAGTCTAAAAAGTTGGGAAAACATTTTCTATACAAACCTATCCCTGAAATCAGACCCCAAACTTCCTAGGGGATGCCGGTGACATTCCCCTCAAGTACACTATCTGTCACTCTTAACTAAACATCACAGTAACCCAGGACCTGAGACCCAAAGCCTGAAACTGTTGGGATATTTATGCTACTCTGTGATAGTCATTCTGGAAAAGCAGGTAATTGATAAGTGAATGAACTACTCAGGCAATTAATGAAATACACACATCAAACAATGGTTCAGTAAGATCATATGACTTCTGAGGCTTCACTATATGTCTGGTAACCTACATCCAGGATCCCATTTAGTCCTACCAGCACGGTAAAGCCGATGTTCGCATCCCCATTTTACAAATAAGGAACTGGAACAAGGTATTAACTAACTGGGTCAAAGTCGTAAGTGGCAGAGCCAGGATTCAAACTTAGATGTAGTAAATACTGTTGGTGCCTTGCTGATATCCTCTTGACCTGGCCATTGACTTCCAGTTCTCAATCTATAACTGCATTTCTTTTCCGGATGATTTCTCCTACCTCTGTTCCCTGCTTTGCCAGCTCTTGAAGCAGGCCAGAAACATCTAGGAAATAACTCCCCTCAGTGACTGATGGGAATTAGTGTACAAATACTCCAGTTTTCCCTCACCTCAAGGGGAATAACACAGGCTCCCGGCTTTCCTTAACAGCAACAAACTCATTTCCCACAGTGATAAGTTACCCGATAGCATGCCCTTTACTACTCAAACCTGCGCCTCCACTCCTCCCCTAGGGTTTGCTAGGATCACCCTGCAAATAAACTACTTATCTCGGAGTCCACCTCAGAGGTAACCTGAAATATGACACAAAGTCTGTCTGATTCTAAATCCTTGTGATGCCTTTACTCTTCCATACTGGGAATACGGCAATTCAGGAGAACGATAAATGCCCAGGATCTGACACCATTAATAATGAAGAAAATTGGTTGTTTAATACACATAATCTTTTTTATCAGATAGTAGGCTGCTTAATGCAGTGGCCTGATCTATTACACCTTATGCACCACTATGGTCTGGCACATCACTAGTGGGTCCAAAGTATTTGTTACTCTTTTTATTTCCAAGGTTGATTATATACACCCGAGTGGGGAAAAAAATGGACATCCTCTTTGCTCCTCGATTACTTATAGGTCTTTCACTGCTGACACTACATACTTTATCAGAGAGGTCTTTACTCCCAGAGGTTAGAAGACCATCCTTTCATTCTGGGAATGTGAGTAGTTAGGCTTCCCTGTTAAATCTCTAGGTTAGGAACTCAATAAATATGTGTTAGATTTGAATATAAAGTACAAGCTGAGATTAATCAATGAAAGATGATCTGGGGGCAAGAGAAATTTGTTAGAAGTGCAGTAGCTTCAAATAGCAGACATTGAGAACCCTATGCCCACTCGAAGAAGAGTCTAGTTCAGGCTAAATCTTTAGGAATTTCATTGTGCCCTTGCTTTGTGCTGTTTACCTTGTTCGGCCTTGAAGACTCATAGGTGGCACCACACAGGCTCTGGCTCCTGCAGTCCCTGTTCCATTGGGGGTGGCCAATTACAAGCCAACAGTGGAGAGAAGTACACCTCGAGAACTACAAGAAAAGTGAAGTGTTCAACGTGTTCTGGGATTAGTAGAGGGTGGGCAGTACTCTTTGTGTGGCTTATGGAGAAGTGGAAAGGTCTAAGAGGCTTCACAGAAGGTGACAGTTGAGCTGGATTTTGAAAGACTGAAAAGGAATTTATCAACAGAGAAGGGCAGGATAGCACGGGTGGTTTTGAGGAGAGAGGTTTAACCCAACATTAAGGCTCTCAGAAGGAAAAAAAAATTATTTCCCCTCAAAAGTCAAATGCTTAGAGATACAAAAGTTATGAAATGTTAAAGTTATACATTTCTACCTTGGAATTTGGGGGGAGGAAATAACAATAGCCAACCATCACATAGTGTTTGCTCTTTGCCAGACGCTGTTCTGTATGCTTTACATATAAGAGCTCACCGAATTTCCTCACAACAATTCTATGTGATAAATAGTATTATATCACTACAGGTGGAAAATTAAGGTACAGAGAGGTTCAGAAATTATGCAAAGTCACACAGCTATTAAGTAAAAGCCAAGTAATCTGGAATTAGAGTCTTTGTTCTTAATTAGTATAGTGTCCTTAGAAGTAAAGGTGAATTAGGACTAATAGTTGAAAATAACTATGGAAACTTGAAATCGGTAATACCCAAAGTGAGTAGCATTTTTGTGTAAAATTTATCTCTTACATGTGATTTGTGCTCTTATATGGCTTCTCAGCACGGTCACTTGAAGGCAGGATAGCGTATGGCTAATGGAGTACTGGCATCAGTCAAATGAGGACTTGAGTCCCTGGCAGCTCTGCTACACGCTACCTGAGAGAGCTAGATCCCATTTCATTACTTCTAGAGACTTTCACTTCTTCATCTGTCAAATAAGAATAATAGCAGTCCCCATCTCACAGGGATGTTATGATGTACATGCTGGACTTAGCACAGTGCCTTGAGCATAGTAAGTGCTTAATAAATGTCAGCTATTTATATCAGGAGCAAGATTAATGTTATAACTTTATTGTTTATTTTACAAAGCTCATGAAATAGGCTGTGCAAGAGTTAACCCAGAGCTGGAGAAGAATGGCAGAGAAGTAAAAGAACACTGTGGTTGGAGATATAGAACTCCCTTTGCTCCTGGGGAGTAGAAGCACCAAATCTTCCAAGTGATACCATGCATGACATTTCGTTCTTTGCAGTGGTAAGTCGGCCAAGGCACAGACCTCAGTATTTACTAAGAGTCAAGGTATCTAGTGTCCATAAATCCTGGTGATCAGGACCAGAGGGCAGAATTGCCGTGGCAGGCAGCACAGTAAGCGGGTTTGTCTTCTCTCTCCAAGGGCTGTTTGGCTTCTCTCTCCATCACTGATACAGATCCATTTCTTTTCTCCTTCTAAACAAAATATGTTCTTTAATAAAATATTGATAGAGTAATATAATTACTGTTAATAAGGAACTTGGTCCTGGGAGTTACCCTAAAATCCTGGGAATTTTCCAAGTGATAGGAGTGTCTCTGGTATTCATCATGGGCTCTGATAGTCTATGTCAATGCAGTGATTCAGGAAAAGATGTGGCCATACCAGAAAGACCAATCATGTGATTGGAGGGTTGTGGCATTGAGCCACAGGATAGCAGCCCAATCTCCTGAAGGGGAGAGGGGATGGAGATTGAGTTTAACCATGTTGATTCAATCATGTCGTCATAATGAGACTCGAGTAAAAGCTCTGGGCACAGAAGCTGAGATGAGCTTCCTGGTTGGTGATACACACTGATGTGCTGGGACAGGGACACATCCTGAGGACACAGAAGCTTCATATTTGGGGTGCTTGCCAGACTTCACTGCGTGGGTCTCTTCTATTGGCTGATCTTGATTCATATTCTTATAATAAAACTGTAATCCTGAGTCTTGAGTTCTATGAGTCATTGTAGTGAGTTATCAAATCTAAGGGGGGAGTGGAAAAACCCAATTTTGTAACCAGTTGGTCTAAAGTGTGAGAGGTCCAACCCCTGAACTTGCTGCTAGTGTCTGAAGTGAGGAGAGTCCTGGAAGGGGAGGCAGGGCGGTGAGGGGGGACACTGTGGCTGTGAAGCTTGCCCTTTGGGTAGTTGGCATCAGAACTGCATTGCAAAGATCAACTTGAGAAATAAGTATGAAATGAATCCTGTAAGACATCATACTCCATCAGGAAAATTGTAGAAAATGAGATACCATTTTAAATCTGTCTAAAAGCAAAAGACCTGTGAAGCTTTTGAGAAACACAATCTTTCTTCATAAAATCTTGCTTGCTTACCTTTATTCACATTCATTTGCATGGCTCATGGTGGAGTCAGTGCCCACTGAAGGCCTTGCAGGCACCTGCAGGCATTTCAGATTTTCAATTAACTAAACATCAAATAAATGTAACTTCATCTAGACAAGAATACCAATGCAACAAGATTTACTTGTTTTCCTTCTCTGTGCTTGATTCCTAACTTCTTTTTAAGTTGTGCAATAAGATGCTAGATGTTTAAGACACCCATTGGTTACCCTAAATGCTTTTTTCCAATCATTCATTCATTAGACACGTATATATTGCAGCTTCTATGTGTCCAGCACAGGGCAAAAGATGGTGAAAAGAATGCTACACTTGACCTCAGAAGTTTTCTGGAGTTGGATTTCCTAGTTGGATTTCTGTGACCTTCAACAAATCATTTGCCCTTTCTCTAAGGTAAGAAGATGGGACTAGATCACATTACTAGGATTATAAAAGTCCTGTCCAATTCTGAATGCTATTGATTCCTTGAGTCAGCCTGTATTTCCTGGGAGACTGAAGCAGAGGCCCCTCTTCTTCACTGTGTGTTTGCCAACTCTCTGTGAGTCTTCCCTCAGCTCCTTCTCAAACACCCCTCCTTGTTCCATAAATCTGCATACGAAAGGACCAGACAGCTGTAGCTCTCAACAGCTTTGGTTTTCATCACTGCCTGTGTCATCCTGCTTGCTGAAGCTGCTTTTTAAAGGGGCCAAGCCTCCTTTAAACAATTCTAAATATTTTTGAAGTTACAAACCAGAACATAACAAGCTTACAAATAGATAAAACAGTAGCGTTTTTCCACAGGTGGTTAAACTAACAAGAGGACTTCTCTGTGGCAGCTATTCTGTGATGTGGGCTGGTCGGGGAGGGGGCCAGAGCAACATCAGAGAAGTTAAGGTAATGTGAATCAGTCAGAGAATCTCCAAGGAGAAAGGCAGCATCATGAAAAGAAGCAGGAGGAAGGGAAGAAATCCCACCTCAAGAAAGGACATCCTGTATGCCCCGCACTCTCTGCCAGTTGTGCTATTTATAGCAATTTAAACTTCCCCACACAACCAGAAGATTCATTACTGTTGTAAGCAATGATACTGAACTGAAAAGACATCACTGCTAGCACAGCAAAATTACTCTGGTCTTGCTAAATATAAGGCAAAGGCAGAGAAATACATACTCACACACTTGCACCCTGCCACTCCCTGCTATAAATCTTCTGCTAGCCTTACTCCCATGTCCCATCTTAGGTTGTGTCACTGATTTAGAGATGATGAATTGTTCGATGGCAGCTGAGGTAAGCATACAGGCACCAGGCATTGAAAAAAAATAGCAAGACAATAGAAACAAAAGAGCAAAACAGAGCAGTATGGTAACTTAATATGAGATTTACATTTCAAAGTATAAAACTCATGGTCCAAGAATAAGCATTGTCTTTGAAATGACCTTGAGAAACCACTGCCAAAGACTAGGTTCTACAACTTACACCTCGACCCCCCTCCAACTGCTCTGAACAAATTACCTTTTTCTTTGTGATGGTGAAATCAGAACACCTCCAAACACTGGGTACTTTATTTATTTATTTATTTATTTATTTATTTATTTATTTCCAGCAAAAAACTGATTTGATAATAGCAGAGAATTATAATCCAGAACACAAAAGCTACATCAAAACCGTAGATTTGTCCACAGAACAAAGGATAGGAGGCTCTTTTATTTTTTTATTTACTTTTAAAGGAGAAGGCGGGCAGTTGGGAGTGGTAGTTGTAAACAAAAAATCCATTGGAGTAAACTGGGAGTTTGAAGTATAATGGCTTCTTATTGGCTGGCCTGTGTCTGTATCTCACTGGCTGGGCTGGTATCCTCATTGGCTGGGCTGTTGCCAGGGAAAAAGAAAACCTTCTTCCCTACTGCTCAGGTTGTAAAATACTATCAGCTAGCAGGGTGCATCTCTTCTTGTTGGGTCTGCAACTGACAGGAGTGCAAGGCTTGAGAGCTCCCCCTGCTGACCTCTCGACTCCATTCTTTTTTTTTTTTTTTTTTTGGTTTAGAATAGCACTTTTTTTAATAATAATTTTTTATTATGTTAGTCACAATACAGTACATCCCTAGTTTTTGATGTAAAGTTCCATTATTCATTACTTGGGTATAACACCCAGTGCACCATGCAATACGTGCCCTCCTTAATTCCCAACTCCATTCTAAACTAGGTCTCATTAATTTTCACACAGATCAGGTATTACTGCCATAGAAGACAGTAAGTTTGGGCTTATTTGCCACCTATAAAAGCAAACATCTAATGTCACAGGAGGACAAGAGAAAAAGGGGAGGCTGAGATTTTACTAAACGAAGGTGGCACCCACTGCTGCGTACAGAAAGGAGGAAGGAAAACCACTGTGTTCCTTGTCTGGGGACATGGTATGGATGACGCCAGGGCTGCAGTAGGCTAGCAGGAGCAGCAGCAGTTTGCAGGGCATGGCATAGCCACAGGGTATGGGCACCGAGTGCATGCTGGGCACAGGTAGTCTCACATTTTCTTCATTGTCATCTGGGTCTAGAGGCAGGGACTGCCCCTCCTGGAAAGGCATGATGTTGATGACAGAGTAGGGGTTGACTTTGGGACCTCAAGTGTAGTGGGTTCCACCAGCACATCTGTGTCTGTTCCCTCCCAGTCAGGACCCCTTCCACCGTCCCTCAGAGCCCCTCATCCTGCTCCACCTCTTCAGCCCCAGAATACACCCCAGTCCCCCAAACACTGGACACTTTAGATTTGACTCTAATATATTGTGATGTCTGACCTCTTGTTGATATCTGATTTTCACTTTTTAGTCCTTTTCATCTTATAGTAATGCTCACTGACCTATTTCTTAAAAGAGCTAAGCCTTGGCTGAAGAAATGGTGCCATCAGATTAAAAAAAAAAAAAAGGAAAAGATGTAGAACTTTATCAAAAGTTTAGCACTTAAGCCACTTTGGAAAACAGTATGGAGGTCCCTCAAAAAGTTAAAAATAGAGCTACCCTATGGCCCAGCAGTTGCACTACTGGGTATTTACCCCAAAGATACAGATGCAGTGAAGAGAAGGGCCATATGCACCCCAATGTTCATAGCAGCATTGTCCACAATAGCTACATCATGGAAGGAGCCGAGATGCCCTTCAACAGACAAATGGATTAAGAAGATGTGGTCCATATATACAGTGGAATATTACTCAGCCATCAGAAAGAATGATTACCCAACATTTGCAGCGACATGGATAGGACTGGAGGAGATTATGCTAAGTGAAATAAGTTAAGCAGAGAAAGACACTTATCATATGGTTTCACTGATTTATGGAACATAAGGAATAGCAGGGAAATTGGTAGGAGAAGGAAGGGAAGAATGAAGGGGGGGGGTAATCAGAAGAGGGAATGAACCACAGAGACTATGGACTCTGGGAAACAAACTGAGGGTTTCAGAGGGGAGGAGGGTAGGGGATTGGGCTAGGCCGGTGATGGGTATTAAGGAGGGCACGTATTGCATGGAGCACTGGGTGTTATATGCAAACAATGAATCATGGAACACTACATCAAAAACTAATGATGTACTGTATGGTGACTAAGGTAATATAATAAAAAAAATTTTTTTTAAGTTTAGCACTTAGAGCTTTTAGGAGTGATCAAATTCAGACTTCGTTCACATGGAAGTAAAAAAATGTGGTCATATGCTTTGCTTGTATGATAATAGATATTTATGAAGGTTACAGGCTGAATGTTTCCTGGCATCATTTTGTTGATAGACATTCTGTGGAATAGGACCCATGGGAAAATAGAAGAAGAATAATCTTTGGAGTCTAGAGAGCTGCATTTTAGTCCTAGCTTGTCCACTTAGAAGTTGTGTAGCTTCAGGAAAATGAATTGATCTATAGGGGCTTCAACTTTCCTTATCTGCTATCAAAAAAGAAGGAGGAAAGAGAAGGAAGAAAAGGAAGAAAGAGAAGGAAAGAACAAGTCAAGGAAGGAAAGGAAGGCAAAATAGAAATGAGAACTAATAATATATACTCATATAACTCATAGGGTTATAACTCACAACTCATTGAAAGTAGTATATGCAATGTAAAATGTTTTTTAAAAACAGTATTATTGGTAAAAAATTATACTTTAGATATTGTTAAAGTCTTCTGTATATTGGAAAAAAGCCAAGAAACAAGCTATGCTTCCTAGAATAAGTAATAAAAGCATCACCTTCAGATAAATGTCGGAGTCTCCATCCCAGGACAACTGAGCAGTTTGCTTTGGTTGGGTAGTAGTGTAAGTCTGGCTTTCTGGGGCATTCAGCTCAAACCCACCACCCCCAAAGAATGGGTCTTTTTCCATCAGCACCTTTCACAGATTTCAGACTTTTGGGTTTGACTCTCCAGATTTTCCCTGTAGCCTTAAGTCCTACACAGGTTAGAACACTAGCCATCAGACTGTACAATAAGTACAGTCCCATGGACAACAGCCCCTGAACTGAAATAGTACCTGGTGAGTGTATGGTGACTGTCTTGCTGCACACTGGAGCTGTTTTGGTTTGGTATTCGGTAAAGAGAATATGAATCAGGACATGGAGTCTTGCAATAAAGAGGAACTAATGGAGGTAATTAGGAAAGAACACCTGTCGGTGAGAAATTGCAACCTCTACATTGGCCATAGCCAGCCATTGCTCCCAATTGTTATTCACAACAATGGAGAGCCTCTGGACTGTGAATGTGAGCAATGATGGACGGCAATAAAATTTGCAAATGAGTTTTCACATTGTCTAATAAAATTCTATGACTTTGTCAATCTGTGTTGACACAGACCTACACAGGACTAGATGGTAAAATGTTGTAATGGGAAGCTAATTGTTTCCTTGGGTTTACTCATTTGTCTTTTATTTCTATGGTTCTAGATGCAAATTCTGGCTGCCTTAAAAGTAACCATAAGGATAGAAGTCAATTCTGAGTCCCTAACAGTCAAATATCCTATTGCCCAAACCATTTCAAGCCAAACAGAGCTACAAATGGGCAGCAAAATGAAAGCCCCAACATGTGGATCTGAGTTTAGGGGTATGTGGAATCAGGGTTGCCTCAAACATGGCTCAGAATTGTGCATTTTAATTTTTTCCCTGTTTTTTTTAAATTCAAGCATTATTAACATACAGTGTTTTATATTAATTTCAAGTATACAATATGATTCAACAATTCTAGACATTTCTCAGTGCTCATCGAGATAAGTATACTCTTAATCCCTTTTATCTATTTCCCCCATCCACCACCCCCTTTCTGGCAACCACCAGTTTGTTCTCTGTATTTAAGAGTCTGTTGCATTTCTATACACTAATAATGAAGTGGCAGAAAGAGATATTAAGAAAACAATGCCATTTACAATTGCACCAAAAATAATACCTAGGAATAAACTTAACCAAGAAGGTAAAAGCTCTGTACTCAGAAAACCATAAAACAAACAAACAAAAAAAACACTGATGAAGAAACTGAAGATGACAAAAATGGAAAGATATTCCATACTCATGGACTGGAAGAACAAATATTGTTAAAATGTCCATACCACCCAAAGCAATCTACAGATGTAATGCAAAACACCCTATCAAAACACCAACAACACTTTTCACAGAACTAGAACAAATAATCCTAAAATTGGTATGGAACCACAAAACATCCCATATTGCCAAAGCAATCCCGAAAAAGAACAAAGCTGGAGGTATCACAATCCCAGATTTCAAGATATACTACAAAGCTGTAGTCATCAAAACAGTATAGTACTGGCACAAAAATAGACACACAGATCAATAGAACAGAATAGATGGTGCTAAAATAAACCCATACTTTTATGGTCAATTAATCAACACCAGAGGAGGCAAGAATATACTATGGGAAAAATACAGTCTCTTCAACAAAGGGTGTTGGGAAAACTGGACAGCTACATGCAAAAGAATGAAACTGGACCACTTTCTTACACCATATACAAAAATAAACTCAAAATGGATTAATGACCTGATTGTGAAAACTGCACGTTTTAGGTAAACTAATAAACAAAAAGTGAATACTGTCACAGAAGTTCTAGATTACAGATTGCTTTATACCTATTCTAAAGATGCCATCCTGAAAAATAAAATAAAATAAAATAAAGAGCATTTTATGCTTAAATTAGCCTCAGAAAATAACATTTTAAAAGTCTACTTCAATTCACAAATAGCTTTGGAAGTTGTACCCTGGGAAATGGAAATGGGGAGTAAGAATGAAAGTTCACAAAAGAAAACGGAGAGTTTTTGCAGATATACCTTATATTTATTTGACTTTACATGCTGAGCATGAAATAACTGAAGCAAACAAATAATTGTGGAGGGAAA